>NC_090727.1:130127932-130245432 GCF_036898095.1 Palaemon carinicauda | reverse complement strand
AGACGACTGACGAAATCTAATCGATACCCTTTGCGTCAATAGGCGTAAACAGAGATGATGATAATAATTATAAACTGGAAGGATTCTGAGACATGAGAGAAATATAACCTTTCTGAGGTCCTTGGAGCAGTTCCTAAGTCCTTGAACGGTAGACGGTATATGAATACCTAAACCCTTCTCGAGCTGAGAGGAGATAGCAACACAATGCAATTACTGAGAGCAAGTGAGGCATCTAGATGAAATCAAGTCAGGACAATTTGTTTACTGATGTTGTGGTTGTTCAAGGTGGTTTGATGGTGGTATATGCCCCCCCCCCCCCGCTCCATTATACTATACTTAGACTTCCTCCCTCCCCCCTCATCACTCACACTCTCGAGACGACCTTCAAGGTAATTTAGAATCAGTTCTCTGGAGTTTTCATTGATGATAACAACTGTTCGAATAATATTTTGGCTGTTCTAATGTTGTTCAGTTCCTGATTGTTTCAGGAATATATCCATTTAATGTTCTTAATCAGGAAAGATAAAATGGAAGAATACATGATTTAAAAATCACTTGAGTGGGGATACCTTAAGGTGTTGAAAGGGGTTATGTATCGCCATGATCAGCAAAGCTGTACTAATCAGGTCCACCTTACTAGGTTGGTTTGCTGTGAGTGATCAGACTAAAGAATCACACCATATTCAATACGCAGTGGACAGCGTCGTGATGAAAATGGTGTTACCCGAGATATGATTAAGGACATGTCTGAGGCCTTTGTCCTGCAGTTGACTAGAAACTGCTGCATTTGTTGTTGTATATATATATATATATATATATATATATATATATATATATATATATATATATATATGTGTGTGTGTGTGTGTGTGTGTGTGTGCATGTGTGTTTGAGAGATAATATAATTTGAAAACCAGTCTAGTCATTATTTAAATTCGATTACGATATCAATGTTGTCAAAGAATCGATCCAGTTTTGAGAGAGAGAGAGAGAGAGAGAGAGAGAGAGAGAGAGAGAGAGAGAGAGAGAGAGAGAGAGAGAGAGAGAGGATTCGGTTAGTCAGTCAAACGGCAACAAGAGCAGCGTTGGTGAACTTACAGCAGAATTGAGTTAAGAAACTAAAAAAAAAAAACTAGAGAAAAAAATCGAACCTTGTTCACCTTTACTCGCTAGCTGACTCCTCCTCCAAGGAACTTTCAGCTTATGTCGCGAGTATGTTTTTTTTTATGTTTTTTTCTGGCTATTTCCCTTTTTTATTAGTCTTCTCGCTCCATTTTTACGTGTTTTTATTCCCTCTCTCGCTGCTTATCTTCTTTGTCACAGCGGTGAAACATTTAATGCCCTGACCCAAGTTTTAAAAGTTGAGTCTGGCAATTGAGGTCAGCTACCAACCACTTATATTTTAGTGGTCATAATCTGAATGTCCTGAAGTATTGCGTCTTGGTTCTTGGAATCGATGGGTTTTGGAAATTTTAGTATTTATGTGAAATTGTGAATATTTTAGATAAGGGAAAATGCATTGCAAGCAGATGAGCATAAGAGTATGATTTATAGATATAAAATGGTATTTTAAATCAAGACAAAATTTTACTAAATTTAAATCAAGACAAAAATCTTTTAAAGTCATATGGTAATGTGAACGTCGAATATTGGCATTGAAATTAATTTCAAATCGAAATATGAGCATATATAATTTCGGGACATTCATTACTGATATTTTGGACTCTAGAGAAAACTTGAACCTATTAAATCAAATTATTTTTTCTCTTGACGACCTACACTTCTAGGGATCTAGTAAAGTGCCTAGAGTTACCTTGAAGTGACAGACCTCAGGTTGTTAATATCTAGAATAGGAAATGGAAACTGAATAGTTTCCTGATATCTAACTTTTGACACTTAAATTATAGTGGTTGATTCTCAAGACTATAATTTCTTAAAGTTTTTCAGATGGAACTTTCACCTAAAACTGTAATTGTTCCAATAATGTCTCCCAACATGGAACATTCAAGCAGGCTTATTATTATTATTATTATTATTATTAACTAAATTCGGATCAATACCTCGTCAGGCTGGGAGGGGCAAAGAGAAGAAAAGTCCCCTTTTGTTCTTTTTCTATGTCGGCTACCGTCAATAATTGGAGGGAGTGCCTTGGCAGACAGATAGATAGATTATCATTATAAGCTAGGCTACAACCTTAGCTGGAAATGAAGGATGCTATAATCCTAAGGGCTCCAATAAGGAAAATAACCCAGTGAAGACAGAAAATAAGGAAACAGATAGAATTGTGTGCTGGAGTACACCCTCGAGCAAAAGAACTCTAACCCAAGACAGTGGCACTATGACACTACTAAGAGTAGAGAACAATAGTTTGATTTTGGAGTGCCCTTCACCCAGAAGAGTTGCTTTCCATAGCTAAAGAGTCTTTTTTACCTTTTACCAAGTGGAAAGTAGCCACTGAACAATTACAGTGCAGTAGTTAACCCCTTAAGTGAAGAAGAATTTTTCGGTTATTTAAGTGTGGTCAAGTGTATGAGGAAGGAAGAGAATATGTAAAGAATAGGCCAGACTATTCGGTGTATGTGTAGGCAAAGGAAAATGAGCCGTAGATGCATAATTAGAATGCAGAATGTAAATGACCCGCCAATCCAAGAGAATTCATTAGGCCTTGGCAAGTATGTACGTGGTTATTCGTTAAGTTTGAAAGCAGTCTTCTGGCGCAATATCAGTGTAGTGATTACCAGATGACTTTAAAAGTTTGAATACGTGAAGAGGTGACAGCTGGAGGAGAGATAATATTGAGGATATTTAGGTTAATAATAATAATAATAATAGTAATAATAATGATAATAATAATAATAATAATTATAGTTATTATTGTAAAGGTAGGTAGCATAAGTTATTGGTATTCAAATTTTAAATGGGTGTCTGAGGCCATGGAAAATAGCATTAATAAAAGCAGTTATAATAATAGTAATGATACAAGCAGTAGTTGTTAAAGACACGATCAAGATAAGAGAAAGGGTAATTTTGTTATGAGATGATAGGTCTATGTGGCTTCAAATTTTGTTTACCATTTACATTCAAGATTACTCACAATAATGATAAAAATCAATTTGATTAATCCAATAAATATACAAGTAATTAAAACAGGTGCAACTCCACGCTAGAATCCCAATCATTGGTCCTCTCCAAGCAGTAGAATAACAGATGTTGCTTACTGGGCAATATTTTTGGTTTATAACAGCCCCTGTCAGTAAAAGAACATTTCTTGTCGCATTGTCAATGACTCTGCAGGCTTCATACCCTGTTATTACCAGCAATGTCTTTAACTTTTTACTCATAAACTCGAGGTTGTTAACTAGAGTTGCCTGCTAATGGCTAAAGGGGGGGGGGGGAGTGAGCACGTGTATGTAAAATCAAAGACCGGGAGATACTGATGTCAGCAGGTTTGGGGATCATGTGATAGTTGGGTTATTAATATTGTTTTTGGATTTGGTTGTTATTAGTTGTGGGGATTTTAAAACTTTAGTCGAGTAGTTACTTTGTCTGTATCTTCACTGTTTGTATCATGTGTGGGGCCCAGGGCAGAAATAGTATACCATCATGGTCAGTCATTATCACTTTTATTATTATTATCATTATTATTATTTTTGTATATGTGTGTGTTTGTGTGTATGAATATATATACATATGTAGACATACATACGTACGTATACAAATACATGCACGCATATGCAGTATTATTATTATCTTTATTATTGTTATATTTGTTACGAATCTTAGCAGTCGATTGGCAAATGCAGGAGCATGTACCATCAATGAAAATTATCACCAGAATAATACGAATAAGTAAAGTATAAGAGCATTGAATCTGTGCCGTTTAGAATTTGTAGCGAATTTAAACTGTAAAAGTTTTGTTTCAAAGAACCTTTAGTGAAACGATAAGCATAGTAAGGATACGTTCAAGTTAGTATGAGCCTAGGAAGGATACCTTCAAGTTAGGATGAGCATAGGAAGGATACGTTCAAGTTAGGATGAGCATAGGAAGGATACCTTCAAGTTAGGATGAGCATAGGAAGGATACGTTCAAGTTAGTATGAGCCTAGGAAGGACAAGTTCAAGTTAGGATGAGCATAGGAAGGACACGTTCAAGTTAGGATGAGCATAGGCAGGACACGTTCAAGTTAGGATGAGCATAGGAAGGACACGTTCAAGTTAGGATGAGCATAGGAAGGACACGTTCAAGTTAGGATAAGCATAGGAAGGACACATTCAAGTTAAGATGAGCATAGGAAGGACACATTCAAGTTAGGATGAGCATAGGAAGGACACGTTCAAGTTAGGATGAGCATAGGAAGGATACGTTCAAGTTACGATGAGCATAGGAAGGATATTTAAGTTAGGATGAGAATAGGAAGGATACGTTCAAGGTAGGATGAGCATGGCAAAGATACTTTCAAGTTAGGATGAGAATAGGAAGGATACGTTCAAGTTAGGATGAGCTTGGCAAAGATACTTTCAAGTTAGGATGAGAATAGGAAGGATACGTTCAAGTTGAAATCTTTATTGACAACTACCAAAGAGATTGGGAGCATATGGAAGCTATATATGTTGTAGTGAAGGTTATATACCTTGGAGCATAAAATAAATAATGTACACAAAGACATACTTTCTGTGGCCTCTGAAATTAGACACGTGAGCATAAGATAAACACAGGATTGAATTTCATCTTCTGAAAAATGCAGAATTTCTGGAGCATAAAGCAACAAAACAGAGCATGAGTAAGCTACAGTAAACGAAGGTACCATTACTCAACTATATGGAAGAGAGGAGCATACATTTTATTCATGTTGGGAAGGATAAGGTACGTGAATTTAGTATAAATTTAGGAAGAGAACAGGTTTTGAGAAACTGGAGGATAGTTTAACACAAACAAAATAAATGCCAGGAAAAAAAGGATATCCAGTTTGTTGATTCTGGTGAAAGATTAATATTCAATAACTTTAACCACGTAATATAATAATAATAATAATAGAGTTCTCTTGCTTGAGAGTAAACTCGGGCACACTATTCTATCTTTTTAATCTTCCTTTTGTTTGAAGTTTTTATATTTAATATATGAAAGATCTAATTTAATGTTGTTATCGTTCTTAGAATATTATATTTTGATTGTTCATTACTTCTCTTGTAATTTATTTATTTCCTTATTTTCTTTCCTCATTGGGCTGTTTTTCCCCTGTTGGAGCCCTTGGGCTTATAGCATCCTGCTTTTCCAGCTAGGGTTGTAGCTTAGTTTGTAAATAATAATAATAATAATGATAGAATTCTCTTGTTTGAGGGTACACTCGGTCACACTATTCTCTTGTTTATCTTCCTCTTTTTATTTTGAGGTTTTTATAGTTTATGAAATATTATATCTTGATTATTCATTACTTCTCTTGTAGTTTATTTATTTCCTTATTTCCTTTCCCCACTGAACTATTTTTCCCCTGTTGGAGCCATTGGGCTTATAGCATCCTGCTTTTTTAGCTAGGGTGGTTAGCTTAGCTTGTAAATAATAATAATAATAATAATAATTTCCTACTCATGCACATCTTTAAAATTGTTGAACGTTATATAAAAGTGATGACTTCAGCTGATTCACTTCCCAACTCCTTTCCCGGCAAAACCTACAGTTTACTATTACGCATAAAAAAGAAGACTGTAATCATAGTTATTTTAAGATAATTAGAAAATAGCTTTGTTTATCAGTGCTAAATGTGATGCCATTGAAAACAACAGCTTTTTTTCAGAGGGATATTTTATCTTTTTCTTGACACTATGTAAAATATTTAACATAGTCTGTTGTTATGAGGTCGATCATTACAACTAATTGTAAAAACTGCTGATGTTAATCATAACATTGTGTTTTTATCGTTTTTCGTGAAACTTTGTACAGTTGGTTTTATAAACTTATTTAAGAAGCTTTTTACGAATTTTCTTATAAACTACATTTCAAGTAGAACTTTAGCTGGTAAACCTATATGGTGTTCACTAAAACTTTACAGAAATCAATTTTACCATATACAGTATATTGTGAAGTTTTGTAGATATTATATTGTGTATTAAAATTAGGCAAGAGTTAAACACTAACTTTGGTAGAAGACAATGATATAACTGGGTGAATAGGGGTATTTGTCTCACACAATCATATATATATATATATATATATATATATATATATATATATATATATATATATATATATATGTGTGTGTGTGTGTGTGTGTGTGTATGCATGATACATTTGTATATGATATACATACATATATGTTCATATATATGTGTGTATGTATAATACATTTATATATACTGCATATGTGTTATATATATATATATATATATATATATATATATATATATATATATATATATATATATATATATATATATATATATATAAAATGTCCTGAGTGGATGAAAGTACTAACTCCAATCAAGTCTTTTTCATTTTTCCTTTCGTGGCTATAATACATTTTATATTCATCACGTGTCAGCTTTCGTGATTTCTACATATATATATATATATATATATATATATATATATATATATATATATATATATATATATATATATATATATATATACATATACTGTGTATATATATGTATATATATATGTACATATATATATATATATATATATATATATATATATATATATATATATATGTATGTATATATATATATATATATATATATATGTACATATATATATATATATATATATATATGTATATATATATATATATATATACATATATATCCAACATAAAGCAATCTCTCGACACGTATCTATCTACATATCAAAGCAAACATGATAAAAAAAGTAATCGTGCTCACCCACTTGCCAATCATTCCCTATTTCTACTCCTCTTCCCCTCACTTTCACTCCCCATCTATGTAGAGTCTGGCCCATCAGCTGTGAATGTATGGGGCAGTGAAGATGGGCCGATATACACATTCATAAATTATTTTTTTTCTTTTATCTCAAGTCGTGGTTCTTTTTATTTCAATAGATTTATTGTCAACTTTGCTCCTTTCTCGTCTGTGTGGTTTCTTTGTGAATTGTTTAGGTTTCATGGATATTTAGAGATTTTCATTTTCTGGTTTTCACTGTTTTGTAATTCTTCTTTTTCTGTATCTATTGTGTTTTATTGTTTTGTAGTGATTTCCTTTATTTTCGTGATTTTTACTTTATATTTTAAGTAATATATATATATATATATATATATATATATATATATATATATATATATATATATATATGTGTGTGTGTGTGTGTGTGTGTGTTTGTGTATGTATGTAGTGTGTGAGTGCGTCTACATGTGTGTAAATGCTGATATGCTTGTCCTAGTTTATTTCTTGCTCATTATTTATCCGTCAATATATATATACATATATATACATTATATATACATACATATATATACATACATTTATATATATATATATATATATATATATTATTTATATATATGTGTGTGTGTGTGTGTGCGTTTGTGTGCGTGCAAAAATACTTAGCGCTCTTCAGACAATAGAGTAACCATGAAAAGTCTACGGGAACTGCTCCCTACATTACAATTCACTTTCTTTGAGCACCCATCTCCAACGAAGGTAATCCTACATTCACTCAACGTAGGCCTATAAAGTATGTTGTAAACGATAGGCATAACAAATATATTATATATATGCTTAAAAAGTATACTTTTATAATGATTTTGTTAAATGTTTATACAATAGGGCAATGAAACAATTATGTAATAGGCCTATATATAAATGCCAAGAAATTGCCTCCTTGAAATATTAAATGTACAATATCCTCATGGAATTCACAACTTATAATAGGCCTATAAAATTCAGTAAGAATAAAATGGCATGGAAATGTATATTTGAAATATTACTTACATAATATCCTCATGGAATTCACTCCTTATAGTAGGCCTATGAAGTGTCATCAATAATAAGATGCCAAGAAACTATACTTGGTGAAATACACACATCATATAAATATCTCTTTACCCTAGGCCTATTAAGCGTTGTTCTCCCAATCACGGGCTGCCATTAATGCATGAGCCCATGTCTTGCAAGGCAATCTAAAAAAGCAAGCAAAGTTTGCCCGTTAATAAAACCTATATTTAAATTATACATAAAAATACACTCACTACAACTGTATTTCATGTTTGTATGTGTATGCATAGATGTATGAAAGATTATTGACTCTAGACCGCTATGAAATATCACTGGGAGCTGATTTAAGGGAGTTTCCAAAGGCTAAAGGTGTTGCAATGTTGCAAACGACGAGTGCCACGGTTGCAATGAGGCTACAGTTCTTCTAGGAACATATTTTGATTGTATGTAACAATGTTTCATGAAATTTTCAGCTAGATCATTATGACCAATTTTGATATTTTTGTTTTTGTTTGATGCAACTTTCATAAACAGTAATTTTATAAGGATATAGATATTATTATTGAGTTATATAGATTTTTCTCCTCCTTTGTATATTGGGAAATTTCATGAAATTGTATATATATATATATATATATATATATATATATGTATGTATATGTATACAGTATATATATATATATATATATATATATATATATATATATTATATATATATATATAATCTTTCATATATGAGATTTCATGAAATATATCTTTTTCATATCTTATATATGAGGATATTTCGAAAAATCATTTTAGGCCTGTCTTAAAATTTAATTATAAAGAAAACATTTCAGGTCTCTCTTATAGTTTAATTATATAAAAAAAAAACAATATTTTAGGCCTTTCTTAAAACTTTTTATCATTCGTATTATTTTGAAATCCAGTAATTGGTAATTAGTAATTTCCTTACCTGGTAATGTGCCAATTCCTCCTAGGCCCGTAAGGGCGGCCAGGTTTGGATCGGGCGTGGGCGTAGGGCTGGCTGAGGCAGAGCGCTTCTGCATTGCCTGTGTGACGCCCACGAATAGTAGTAGCGCCCAGACCGCCCGCACGCCCGATCTCATCCAGTGTAAACTCGTCATTTTGTTAATTAGATTCTTATGATTTCGATGAATTAATTTGGATAATCCTGTTTTATTTGAAATATTCCTTCGACAAATGGGGCTAAAAATTTTCAAAACTTTTTATTTTCCAAAAAAACATTCACTTCTGTTTCTTTTCGCTCATGATTAATAGTTGCTCTTTTCTTTACTTAATAACGGAACTAAATATATATTCTTTTAAATCTTTTTTATTATCTAAGGCGTCGTTAATGTCCTCATTTGAGCATTGCATAAAAAAAAACTAAAAAGATAAAATTATAATTTAGCCTTTTTTCTCACAGGTGATAAGTAACAAATTTAACACTTTAAATCACTTGTATGTTAATTCCTTTCGCTTTCACTTGAAGATGTTGAAAATGGAAGTTGGGAGGGACGATTTAACTTAAACCAAGACGCTTAGTATCCAAGACCTCTTCCTATGATGGCGCCAAGGCAACTGGCGACCGGTTCTCCTCTCAGCTGGCAAATCGAGTTATGATTTTCTTCATCTTAGAAAACGGAGATCCTCTTGAGGGATACCTTGCTTATTTTTCCATTTGCTCTCAAGGGCACCTTTTAAACTAATTATATCTACATTTCGTTGATATTTACGAAGTTTCTGATGAGTTTAAGCATAATAACTGATAATACTACATGAATAGAATAAATAAAATGCTATTAGTAATATATACGAATGAAAATCTGTTCGAAATTTCAGTTAATTCTATAATGGATGTCTTGGGAGAAGGTCCTTTGATTAGAATTCATTTTCGTGAGGTCACAGCTATTGCCTGGGAGGCTCTGTCATTGGTCGAAGAGAGCGTAACCATGGACAGTGGTCTTAGCATTTAAGAGGAAATGCTTTTAGAGAACAAGTACTGAGTCATTCTATTGTAATACAGTGAATCAATATTGGGATTTTTAGAGTATGAATAATTATCTTGTTTTTCTCAAGGTACAGAGTACGAAATTATAAAATCAGAAGAAAACTCGAGAGAGAGAGAGAGAGAGAGAGAGAGAGAGAGAGAGAGAGAGAGAGAGAGAGAGAGAGAGAGAGAGAGAGAGAATCAATTTTGGTTCCTGAAATTGTTTAATTCATGAATTCATCAGATATGGAAAAAAATACATTTAATGTATAGAGGTATGCTTCATTGATAAAGCAGGAATAAATGAAAAAGCCACTGATTTCTATAAACAATATTCTCTCTCTCTCTCTCTCTCTCTCTCTCTCTCTCTCTCTCTCTCTCTCTCTCTCTCTCTCTCTCTCTCTCTCTCTCTCTCTCTCTCTCTATCGTCTTTATACAATTTTTATAAGTGGTTATCTATTTTATTAGTAAGTGCAGTTATGTTTATTTTATTATTATTAGAAGCTAAGCTACAGTCCTAGTTGGAAAAGCAAGATGCTATAAGCCCAAGGGCTCCAACAGGGAAAAGTAGCCCAGCAAGGAAAGGAAACGAGGAAATTAATACATTACAAGAGAGGCAATACAATCAAAATAAAATATTTCAAGAACAGTAACAACATTAAATTAGATCTTTCTCATATACACTATAAAATTGTGAAGAATAGAAACAGTTTATTATTTATCTTTGGTTATAGTGTGATAGTTTAGTTAGCTAGGCGTCCCTCTTAACGAGAGAAGGCCTTTTCGAAGTCATCTTGCTTCAACAGGAAATATCGTTTTCATGTTGAAACATTGTGACGGGCAAAAGGGCTCTCGTACTTGTGGAAATTGCTCCCCCAGTTCGAATCTCTCTCTCTCTCTCTCTCTCTCTCTCTCTCTCTCTCTCTCTCTCTCTCCTCTCTCTCTCTCTCTCTCTCTCTTTCGTCCTCTGAATATTACTTCGACCTTCTCCTAATTGTTAAACTTTCTTTCGTCTTGCTCTCCCAACTCTGAGTAAAATTTCCATTATATATATATATATATATATATATATATATATATATTATATATATATATATATATATATATATTTAAATACATATATATTAATTTATCTTTTTTAATGGCGTTGATATTTCCACATCTGTTATTGCTGCCTGCTTAGATGAATGGGAGTAGGTATTATTATTATTATTATTATTATTATTATTATTATTTGCCAACCTACAACCCTAGTTGGAAAAGCAGGATGTTATAAGCCCACGGGCTCCAACAGGGAAAATAGCCCAGTAAGGAAATGAAACAAGGAAATAAGAGAAGAAATTACTAATTAAAAAATAACATATTTCAAAAACAGTAACAACATTAGAATGAATATCTCGTAAATAAACTATAAAAACGTTAACAAAATAAGAGGAAGAGAAATAAGATAGAATAGTGTGCCCGAGTGTACCCTCAAGCAAGAGAACTCTAACCCAAGACAGTGGAAGACCAAGGCACAGAGGCTATGGGAGGTATTTACATTCAAAGCTATATGTGAGAGTATTGGATGATCTCAGCCATCCCGAAGATGGTTTGGACCTTTTTGGCGAAACTATTCTCAAGGATTGGGTCTTCGGAATCCAGGGGGATCCAATCCTTGAGGTAGGACTCTCGGCTTTTGGCCGGAAGCCCATCATTACAGATATGAGGAGGAGGATTCCATAGTTTCTTGGTTTTAGTCCTTACAGGTGGCATTAACTTACACCTGTGCCTCTATATCTGTTGATATCCTTCGGGTAGGGTATGGAGTGGACCATCTGGGAAGTATACTCTCATTGTACAGATAGTGGAGAATGCAAATTTCCTTTCCTACGTGTGATGCCTTAATCTTTAGCAGGTAAATCAAATAACCAATCAATCAACCAATCACGACCCCTGTTTTATGGCCGATGTGGTAACGTCCCTAACATGTGAACGCCAGACTGGGGTTCGAGTCCCGCTCAAACTCAATAGTTTCTTTGGTCGCTGCAATCTCACCATCCTTGTGAGCTAAGCAGGGGGGTTTTGGGGTGAGCATATAGGTCTATCTACTGATTCATCAGCAGCCATTGCCTGGCCCTCCTTGGTCCTAGCTTGGGTGGAGAGGGGGCTTGGCCGCTGATCATATTTATATGTGGTCAGTCTCTAGGGCATTGTCCTGCTTGATAGGGCAATGTTACTGTCCCTTACCTCTGCCATTCATGAGCGGCCTTTAAGTAACGAACCCACATCCCCTGGATACGCTGACTCTCCCCGGCACTTTTGACGACCTCTGCTACCTTAAGGAAAATTTTGTTGACTACCTTGGAACTAAAAAAGACCACTCTACTGATGCTAAAAAATCTAGGGTAACACAAGGAGGCAGCGAATCCTTCACGTTACCCAAATTCCATTAGAGACAAATTATGATATACTTAAAGCATTTGATTACTATTGGTTAATAAAGATATAAGGATGAGACTCGAAGATGAAAAATGGGATTCGTAGATATCTTTTGATAGTCATAACGAAGAGTTTGATGGAGTTTGTAATGAATGTTGTTATTAAAATTAAAAACTTGAACATCATGGGAGCTCTTTGTGATAAGGTCCCAAAGGAATTGGATGTATACCAACTTTCTGATTGGCGTGAAAAAGATGTAAATGTACTTATGCCTCCCCAGAGAAAGTCAAAACTACCAATGTGATTTGTAGCTAAACCTAGTTATTATTATTATTATTATTATTATTATTATTATTATTATTATTATTATTATTATTATTATTATTGTTAATATTATTATTATTATTATCATTATTATTATTATTATTGTTAATATTATTATTATTTTTATTATTATTATTATTATTATTATTATTATTATTATTATTATTATTATTATTATTATTATTAGCTAAGCTGCAACCCTAGTTGGAAAAGCAAGATGCTATAAGCCCAATGGCTCCAACAGGGAAAAATATCCCAGTGAGGAAAGGAAACAAGGAAATTAATAAACTGCAAGAGAAGTAATAGCAATCAAAATAAAATATATGAAAATAATTAACAATATCAAATTAGATCTATCATATATAAACTATAAAAACTTCATAAAAACAAGAGAAAGAGAAACAAGATAGAAAGAGCGTGTCCAAGTGTACCAACTGTCTGTCACACGATCGTACATAGTTCATTTTGTGCTTGTATCTTCGCCCTCCCCTCGCACTAAAAAGAACCTGAAAAATCATGTCTGCTTTTTTTCCTCTGTAACATTGTCGATTTCTCAACATGAAAATTCTTGTTGCTTTGAGATTTTGTATATAAAGGAGAGTGTTCTACAATAAACTAACTCAGTTGCTTCCACCCTGCCTTTGAGTTCACAACCTTCTCTCGGCCGTTACACAAGACAGTGGAAGACCATGGGACAGAGGCTATGGCACTACCAAAGACTAGAGTAATAGGGAATTCTTTTATAATATGTAAATTGATTCAGGAAAAAAAAATTAGGAACCATCGCACTTGGTGATATATCATTTTATGGAAATTAGTTACCTCTTCCATGACAAATCATCGACGTAGTCTGCAATAATATCTAATCTACAGACGAACAGTGATGAAATTACATTAAAAATCAAACCCCGTCCAAATTTTAATTATGGAAGGGTAGTAGTCTTCAATAAAAACCTTTACGAATATACAGAGGAGGAGATACTTTCCATGTGTCCACTAAATGTATGGAAAATGCATAAGGTTCCTCTTTAATAAAACCACCTGGAAATAATGTCAGATCAAAAATACTAATGGGAAGACTTCATTTAAGGTGTCTTCCAAAAAATAAACCATAGTCTTTTCATCCATTTTGCAATGGAATTGTCAGGGTTTAAGGGCCAAATATGAAGAACTTAAGTTCCTCATTCATGAGCACCCCCCCCCATAATTATTTGTCTACTGGAGAGCAAACTTGATGATAATACTCCTTCTCCTCGCGATTATATTAGCTATAAGA
The DNA here is from genome assembly GCF_036898095.1 of Palaemon carinicauda. NCBI lineage: Eukaryota > Metazoa > Arthropoda > Malacostraca > Decapoda > Palaemonidae > Palaemon > Palaemon carinicauda. The sequence goes on along the minus strand of NC_090727.1, from coordinate 130,231,468 downwards.
TACCATATGATCACCGAGTAGGGAGCCATGGCTGAAGCATCATATACGTTGGTCGAGATGTTCCCCAAATATCTTTATCTATTTGTACACCTCTGCAGGCAGTGATTGTACAGATTGATATAGGGAGAAAATATACAATTTGCAATCTGTACTTGCCTCCAAATGATAATATTTTGTATGATAATTCAGTAGAGGTGATTCAACAACTCCCTCAACTTTTTATTTTACTTGGAGATTTGAATGGTAGACATCCTTTATGGGATGATGTTTAAGCAAACACGAGGGGCAATATTATATCGTCAACTGTTTAAAATGAGGATGCCATACTCCTTAATATAGGAGACCCCACACACTTTCATATCCAGACAGGTACCCTACCGTGCATTGACCTTTCAATTACAAGCTCCAACTTCCTTCCCGATTTTGAATGGAGAAAGTTAGATGGTTGGCATAGTAGTGATCATGATCCAATTATTATAAATACAAACAGTAATCCACCTTTTCAGAGATCGCCACGATGGAACCTTGACAAGGCAGACTGGGATGGATTTCAGGAGCTAAGCGAAATTGAGGGGAAGGCAGAGCAGTTTTAAAATGTTGATGATGTCATAGACTTACTGAATGGAACTCTCCATACAGCAGGAATCAATTCGATTCCCAAAACCACGGGGTTATTCAAGCGACGACCAGTCCCGTGGTGGTTTTCAAAATTAACTGCCTTGCACAGAGCCACAAGAAAGTCTTTGACTAGATTCGTAGACACCGTCCAGAGGAGAATTTGATAATATACAAAAAGTGTAGAGCACAGTTCCGCCGTGCCATGAAAGAAGCAAGGTGCCAATCTTGGGTATCTTTTGTTTCCTCAGTCAATAGTAGAAAACCACTATCTTCTCTATGGAGGAAAATAAAAAAAGATAGCAGGCAAATTTACCCCCAACCCGCTACCATTGTTGAAGGTGAATGGTCATTATGTGACTGGAGCAACTGAGGTTAGCAATTCCCTGCTGATCCTTTCTCAAAAGTGTCACGCAAGTATGAAGCAGCTCCTGATTATTATTATTATTATTATTATTATTATTATTACTTGTTAAGCTACAACCCTAGTTGGAAAAGCAGAATGCTATAAGCCCGAGGGCTCCAACAGGGAAAATAGCCCAGTGAGGAGAGGAAATAAGGAAACTACAAGAAAAATAAATAAAATATTTTAAGAACAGTAACAGCATTAGAATAAATATTTCATACATAAACTATTAAAACTTTAAAAAACAAGAGGAAGAGAAATAAGATAAAATAGTGTGCCCGAGTGTACCCTCAAGCAAGAGAACTCTACTCCAAGACAGTGAAAGACTATGGTACAGAATCTATGGCACTGTCTAAGACTTGATCACAATAGTCAATTTCTTTTAGCGAGGCAGATTTACACCGACTCGCAGCGGTCCCCTTTTAGCTCGGAAAAGTTTCCTGATCGCTGATTGGTTGGACAAGATAATTCTAACCAATCAGCGATCAGGGAAATTTTCCGAGCTAAAAGGGCACCGCTGCGAGTCGGTGCAAATCTGCCTCGACAAAAGGAATGGACTATAGTATATGAGCAGAGAAGAAAAGAAAATTTTAAATTTTACAACAGGAAAGGAAGAATCTTACAATGCTCCTTTTACTGAAAGATAATATGATTCTGCACTTGCTATGTGTAATGATACAGCCCCTGGACCCGATGGAATTCCATATGCAATGATTAAACATGTTCCTGTTAATACTAAGTTATTTATTTTAAGTATTATTATCAGAATATGGCATGATCATAGTTATCCAAGTTTTTGTGAACTAGCCATTATTTTAGTCTTTTAAAAACCCGGTAAGGATAAGTTTTTAGTAGCAAACTATCGAACAATTTCATTAACATCTTGCTTATGTAAGATCATGGAGAAGATGATTAAAGCAAGAGTGATGTGGTAACTGGAAAAGAATGGTATTCTATCACCTATGTTGTGTGGATTTAGAAAAATACGATTAACGACTGATGTGTTGATACGACTGGAATCCACTATTTGTTAAGCCTTTGCTTCCAAACAGCATCATGTAACAGTCTTTTGTTTTACCTTGAAAAGGCATATGATACTGCATGGAAATATGGTATACTTAAAACCATTCATGAATTGGGATTAAGAGGAGAGTTACCATTGTTCATTCAATCATTTGTTTCACATAGATTTTTTCAAATCTATGAGGAAATGTCAGGAAGGAGTTCCCCCGAACAGTGGTGCTAAGTGTAACCCTATTTACACCAGCCGTTAATGGATGTAACTGCCCGCCAGGCCGCCATCTTGGGCAGTTGTTCCACTGCCACTGGGGACCAAGACGGGATTGTATTATTCATGACAGTCTGGGTCAGGGGTTTGGCTAATTTTCATAAACATGTTGGTCAGTGTGGATTAGTGATGGTGGGAGACTTTAGCCTGATCACACAGCAAACCAACCCACTATGGGTGGCCTTGCATAGAAGCCTCCAAGTGAGCATGGCGATACACAAACCACGTTAAGGTACCCATCCACATAGAAATGGATTGTGTGTGTATATATATATATATATATATATATATATATATATATATATATATATATATATATATATATATATATATATATATATATATATATATATATTGATTTGTTCAAGTAATTGATCTATTTTCTTTCACTTTAATATTAATTGTAATACATTTTTCTCATTTTTGTAAAATTGTATCCAAACCGACTCTGAAGTTCAAAAACAAAGAGTTCGAATCCAAGCATCAAGCTGCGGCGATCATGGCCATACGATATTCGAATTTAAATTAAACAGCTTCATCTATTTTAGTTATATTATTTTTCAGAAGATAAAATTGCATATTTACACAAATCCTACGTAACCATAAATTCCCCAGCATAGATTAATTTTCTCTAACCAAAACAACATTTCATTGTGGAAACCATTGTGTTTGTTTAAGGCGGAGTTCAAACCCTGTTTCAACCATAACCGAACTATTCGAACCGCACAGAATGAATTGAGCTGCGACAACCGTATGAAGAATTTAAAGAGAATGATAAGATTATTTTATTTAGCGAAAGAAATACAGAAAAAAGTTCTACATTTTATACATGATGTGGGGGAAAATATAAAATAATATAAAAAACTCAAATCTAGAACACATCGCAAGATCACTTAGAGGCCAGGGTTGCCAGGTTTTCTAAATGAGAAAAGGTCAATTTCTAATCAACAGAGGCTTTAAAAGGTCAACCCATTAATAGAAAAAGGTAAAAAATATAGTATTTAAGGCTCGGTTTTTTTCATATTACTAAAGGCCAACCTATTTAAATACAAAAGGTCAAATTTGATTTTTTTTTTGGCCGGAAAAAAAGGCCAAACTGGCAACCCTGTTAGAGGCGCCGTTGCATAGGTTAACGCCTCCATCTTGAACCTGAACGTGAACGCGTTTCAACCTACGCTGTGTCTTTCTCAGTTTTCTCACATATTTTATGATAAATCAACTGTTTTATCTCCGTTCAAACTTATGGAGATCCCGACTGTCCTTGTCAGGTACGTAATTATGATTTTGCCAGTGATATAACGGAAGCTCCTAAAGACTTTGGTAATATGAAACGTTCGTGGTTTTGTCGATGCGTTTTAAGTGTATTTAACCAGAAACTATTTGTAAACAAACTTACAATTTCCCAATTAAATACCTTATTTTTTTGTTTATTTTGGTTGTTATACCATGTCTTTGTTTAGTTGTCATTAAGCTTATGACTTATTTGTGTAAATACAAAGACTTTAGAGGTATTTTGTAGTGAATTTAAGGCTTAGTTCTTACATTGACGTAGGCTAAAGGTGTTGTTAACAATACTTTGAGTAAATATTCCTTGATTAAGTTTTTTTTTTTTTTTTTTTTGGTTGTTTAAGAAATTGGTTAATTTATCTAATGAGGTTAAGGTATTAATATCGGTAGACATCTAGCATTTGGGGTCAGTGGCCTGGCTAAACGGGACGGGGGTTGTGTGTATGATAGCGGACACCTGTATGTATCATTATGGCTAACTTAGAATACGGCAGTGTAGGGGGTCATTATCCCCGTTAGGTAAGTAGGTAATGACACGGCTTGTAGGTTAGGTTAAGGGGGAAAGATGAGGTTGGTTGACATCTATTTTTAATTCGCAGACAGAAGGAACTGGCCGCTGATATACAAAGGCTCCAAAATATCCCAATTCGTAGATGGTCTAACAGGTTTTCAGTTTATTTGCTGTTGAAATTTAGTGAAAGCTCATTATTTACTACAGGAAAAGCTATTTTTTCTGTTCTGTTCGTACTATAATTCTACCCAATTTTCTAACCCTGCTTTTCCTGTAGTAAATAATGTGCTTTCACTAAATTTGACCTTAATTTCAACAGCAAATAAACTGAAAACCTGTTAGACCATCTAAGAATTGGGATATTTTTTAGAAATCTAATGGCTTTTGCTCCGGCGTGTGTTCGATTCATTTGTGGAAAAAAGAAAAACATTAAGCTCCTTTGTACTGGCAAGGGGTACATGCTGAGCTGTATTCGCTAACCTCATTGATTATTATTTCTTAGATAATTAAGTTTTTATTTGTAGTGAAAATAATTGTTCTTTTCGAAGAAAACGGACGTTTTCTTATTGGAAACACCAATTTTTCAGTAGAAGAGCTTTTTCCATCCGTAACCATAATAAAACCCAAATAATATTACCACTAGTTCACCTGGGTTAAGGGGAGGAGTCCTTCTTTACTAAATCAGTCCCATGGCCCTCAAATCTCTAGCCACGCCTCTGGTAGCCCGAGGCTAATGAAATGTTACGTCAATAGCTTACGTAGCCTTTTACGTGAGGTGATTACATGGTAGTCTGAAATAATTTTCCCATGAACATACAATCCATATTGACTGTTTTATAATTTACGTACCTTACCTGTCTGCCAGCAATTGTAAACACTGAAACCTCACGTTGTTCCATAATCCAGCCAAGGATGCTGTGTCCATTCCTAAACTGACCAAGGATGTCTGTTTTTGTAATTTTGAAGTACTCCCGAAAGGTGCATGCTGGCACAGATTATTATTATTATTATTATTATTATTAACCCTTTTACCCCCAGGCTATTTGGAACTTTCCAACCCTTAACCCAGGGGTTATCTTTTTCAAGCACATTTTGCAGTATATATTTTTTAAATTGCTCTAACAGCCTTAATTTTCATCATAGAGAGGTCAGGTTGATCTCATTCTCTTGGAAAATGCCTGAAGTTTCTCAAAAAATTATCAAAAATATTAAAAAAAAAATTGTAAATAGCAGTTTTTTGCAGGGACGTACCGGTACGTCCATGGGGGTAAGGGGATGTGTTTTGTGAAACGTACCAGTACGTCCTTTTGGGGTAAAAGGGTTATTACTACTATTACTTACTAAGCTACAACCCTAGTTGGAAAAGCAGGATGCTATAAGCCCAGGGGCTCCAACAGGGAAAATAGCCCAGTGAGGAAAGGAAACAAGGAAAAATGAAATATTTTAAGAAGAGTAACAACATTAAAATAAATATTTCCTATATAAACTTTAACAAAACAGGAGGAAGAGAAATAAGATAGAATAGTGTGTCCAAGTGTACCCTCAAGCAAGAGAACTCTAATCCAAGACAGTGGAAGACCATGGTACAGAGGCTATGGCACTACCCAAGACCAGAGAACAAAGGTTTGATTTTGGAGTGTCTTTCTCCTAGAAGAGCTGCTTACCATAGCTAAAGAGTCTTTTCTACCCTTAGAAAGGGGAAAGTGGCCACTGAACAATTACAGTGCAGTAGTTAACCCATTGGATGAAGAAGAATTGTTTATATCCATATCTTGTGTTGAGCTAAATAATAACTGATCATGCCAGGAAGACAAACCGTAAAGCTTTAACATTTCGTAACCTAGCTCAACCGAAGGGGCTTGTTCTTATCTTGAAATAATTCTTAACAACAAAGGGCTTCCCTTTCTTGACCTCCAGCCTAACCTGACTCAAAATGACGGTCGTCATATAGTGATTTTTTCTTTTAACCATGTACGCCTAATTTCTCCCTTGATGCATATGTAGCTCTCCAGTAGTTTGTTATGATTTTATGTCTTTGGGTTGCAGATCATTAAGTAAGCTGTCATTGTATTTCCGTAGAGTATCTTTATCCGTTCAACGTACAAAGATCATTCATTCTACAAGTAAGAACAAGGTGTCCAAGGTCAGGTTAGGTAAGTGGGAGTAAGTAGGTGACAAATACATCCTAGGAGAGCTTTACGGAGAGTGTGGGGTATCAGTGTTTACAGTACTGGTACACGGGTGAAAATTTACCAATACTCTCGACTCTCTGTGACACATGTGGACTAACCATACAGTTCAGGCCATATTTTTTTTTTATAACTGTGTGACTGAGGCATGTCTACATTAGCTCTTCAAACTTTTGTGTAAGGGCTCCCAATCTTTAATCATTTTATTTTAATATTCCCTCCATCCATATCTATCATATTATTCATAGCGACCTAAATGAGAAAAGGGTTTATTGGTGCCTCTGGTACTTAATTTAGTTAATACCCTCATTAATTCTTCTGTCAAGGTTTGTCCAATGGTTGAATTTTGGTGTCAAATCAAATTATGTTGAAGTACAGTCATTCCTAAACAAAGGCTTAAGTCACCACTGGAATTTTTTTTTTTTTTTTATCTGCATTAAAAAAGCTAAAAAGAAAACTTAAAATCAATCAGTCATCTGAGATTACCAGGGGTTAACTATTGCACTGTAATTGTTCTGTGGCCACTTTCCTCTTGGCAAGGGTAGAAGAGAGACTTTAGCTATGGTAAGCAGCTCTTCTAGGAGAGGGACACTCCAAAATCAAACCATTGTTCTCATGTCTCGGGTAGTGCCAACTAGGGTTGTAGCTTTCCAAGTAATAATAATAATTCCAATGAATATTTCTAGTGGTACACTACTGTATTTCTGCATCATGTGTATTTGAACAGTTAAAAAGTTTTGTAGTACTTTATTTTCATAGCATGTTCAAGAAATCTATTTCTTTTGTAATTTTCACACTACAGTTCCCTAGAAACAAATGCAGTAGCTTTAAATAGATAGGTTGGAAAGTGGTGAGAGAGTGAACATAATGTTTATACTCTACCGTTTATTTTTTCCATTGTTAGTTTTTATCTAATCCGTAAATACTTTTGAAGTTCATGGGATTTTTAGTTTTTAGTTACTTAAATTCTAGTGTATATCTGAAAGCCATTTAACTTTTCTAATGACATCTTTGCATGTATGATTTTAATTGAATATTCTTTTGTTTTTTATTTATAATACTGTAATGATATCGGCGTCAATGACTGTAGATGTCAAGATGACAGAAAACTTTAAATCAATCAATCAATCGATTCACAGGCATGTCCTCCCCCTCATTTTAAAGTAGGAAACCCCCCCCCCCCAGCCGTGGAATTCTGCCGCCTCCCCAGGTACTGAACATCCTATGTTCACTAATTAGGAAGAGAATCTTACTTTGATTAGAGTGAAACTGTGATTTATTTTTTATATACAATATGCTGTTGAGAATTAACCTTTTCATCATTAGCTTATTAATGTGTGATCAACCGTTTCTTTATTGAAATTAGTAAATTATGAGGTAATATTATACTGTAGCTCTAAACTGTATCATGCAAAGGAAAGTTAGATATTTTCAGATTTGTTAGAAGGTCAAGGACTTAACTGCGATTGAATCTGCTCAGTAACATGGTTATGCTTCATCCATTTTCTACTGTACTTTTGCTTATTATCTCGGATACTGTGTTTTTTAGCTTATTAATGCTATCTGTGCATTTTTTCAGGAGCCGTAAATTTGCCTGCGAAGCATGCATGACATTACATGAGACAGAGCAAGAGGCCTTTACCTGCTGCGAGTCAAGAGAGGAAGAGGGAGTGGAAGTGAGTCTCCATGAGCAGAGCACTGAGGAGTCTCCTAACCAGGAGGGCACACATTCATCATTGGGGTCATATATGTCCACATCTGCTTATAGTCCAAGTAAGGTTTTTATCCTAACATAAACTCTGTGTCCTGTGAATGTCATTATTTTTAGAATTAAAGAAAACCAGGCAATTGATGTAATTAGTATTTTGGGTTGATTTACTTTCCACTGAGGCTGATTGAATGAGTGCTTAAAACTGAAGCTGGAGGAAGATAAAGAACTGCCATATGCTTTTATGAGATTGCTTTGGAATTTGCATGTTATCTTAATTCTTGAATTGTTCCGACTCTAAATACAAACTCTTTTGCTCTTTATTAAGGATATACTTTCGGCAAAGCTGGAAGACTAGCCATAAGACTTTTAGCGAGGTGTAACTACCCCACTGCTAGTTAACCCTTTTACCCCCAGGCTATTTGGAAATTTTCAACCCTTAACCCCCAGGGGTTATTTTTTTCAAGCACATTTTGCAGTATATTTTTTTTAAATTGCTGTAACAGCCTTAATTTTCGTCATAGAGAGGACAGGTTGGTCTCATTCTCTTGGAAAATGTCTGAAGTTTCTCAAAAAATGATCAAAAATATGCAAAAAAAATTTAAATAGCAGTTTTTTGCAAGGACGTACCGGTACGTCCATGGGGGTAAAGGGATGAGTTTTGTGAAACGTACCAGTACGTCCTTTTGGGGGTAAAAGGGTTAATGGTAGGGGGTTAGCCGACTACCCTGCTTACACACACCTATGTTGTCTCATCACTTTTCTTTTGGCCTGGCCAAGAGCGGACGTCTCTCTCCACCTCCCAACTTTGTTGACTGCCATTTGACTAATTCATTTTTGCTTGAACTCATTTCAGGTGTGATTGCTTCTTTTGCCGTTCATCATACGAACCTGTCCATGACCTGAGGAGTGCTATACGGTAACTTTATATCCTTTGCCGAGACCAACACCCACTCGTTGTGTCCGGCCTGCAGGGGACAGCCTGTGTGCAGGATGACACCCGTGAGGAATGCCGGGAGTGGTCTTCCTCCCAGTGGGAGAGAGATGGGTGTCGGCGCAAGAAAAAGTCTAAGAGGGTTTCTTTGCCTCTGGGGGTCTTCCTCAAAGTCGAAGAAACCTCTGACTTATTTGACCCTCCCCCCCCCCAATCTCTTCCCTAAGCTCCTGTTTGATCAGTTTCCTCCTGGGACTGGTCAAACAAGAGTGTTGACCAATTTGTTAATCCCCGGGATTCAAAGGACGTTGTTTCCTCCCCTAGCGAAGCGGCTCTGTACTTTCCCCTCGTGGGGAGCCTTTCTTATGGTGATATTTTACAAGGTTTGACCTTTGCTGGGTGTTGCTGGTCCTCCATAGAAGGAACACCTGTGTGAGCTTCTGCAGCTGGGTGCTGAGAGGAAGTGTACTCCGGCCTCTTCAGAGGTAGAGCTTGATCCTACGCTGAGGTTCTTGACACTGGGAAGTTTCCTGAGTCTGCTGCCAGCGACATTCAGTCAGTCCCAGGTCCTCTACCATCGCCTGCCGCAGCTGCTGCCACCGAAGACTGTGCTTCTCCTCCTCCTGAGTTCGCTCAGCCTGCGGAGGAGAAGCAACGTCCGAAACATTGACGTTTCTCCACTTTAGCAATCTTCTAGACATCGCCCCGCATCTCCTCGGTCATTCTCCAGTTATTCGAAGCGTGACTCCCCTGCTGAGGATTCTCGCAGACGCCGAGTTAACGCGTGACCTCATCACCTTATTGTCTTCCTGCTGTTGACACTAAGAGTTCTTGTCGCCACCCTAAGAAATGCGACGCACACTTGTCAACAGAGCACAGTCGGTGCCGCGCTTCCTGTTGCTCGCCTTCACCCTACAGCAGTTGACAACTCAAAAGATCAACGCTCTTCTTGTTCTCCTTGCCCGAGTTCCAGATATTCGCTGGCGCTTCATCGCCATTCTATTTGTCACGCCTCAGCCAGAGAATATTCACCAGCTCACCCCCGAGTGTCAACACTTCGTCAGCACAGGGAAGGTTAAGAGGATCACCAAGAACACCATCTCTGCATGGATTTGCAAGGTAATAGACTTAGCACTGAATCCCAATCCTCCTCCTCCTAGACGACCCAGAGCTCATGACGTTAGGGGCATAAGCACGTCCCTGGCGTTCTAGAGAAACTACTCTGTGCCGCATGTCTTACAAGCGGGCGTGTGGTAACTTCAAACTTCCTTTACCGCCCACTACCTGGAAGACGTGGCAAACAGGAATATGGAGATGTTCTCCGTTGGCCCTGTGGTAGCTGCAGAGTAGTGGTTTAGATACCTCATGCTCCCTGATGGACAAGTAGCAGATGGTTTAGGGCAGAGGTTACCCAGGATTAGTCTGGGGTGAATGTTAAGAATGAATGGCTCTCTCGGTCTTTCATCTTCCCATCTCTTGGGGAACAGGATCTACAGTCCTCTGTAAGCTGGCCTCACCTATCTCCATGTAAAATCATTTCCCTTGTGCAACCTAGTACAGTACGGTATAGAAATAATACTTGTTGTGTCCCCATACCCCCTGGCGAGATTGGATTGGGTAATGTCTATGGTTGATTCAAAGATTACTACGTTTCTGAGAATTCTTACCTAGACTAGTCACATTACAAGTATCACACAATCATGCATGTTGCTCAGGCCGCTAACCGTGCATTTCACAGAGTTTAGCAAGGGGTCAAAGTCTTTCCCTGTTACATGTGGATCATGTATGGGAAAACCCTAGTAAAAAACCAGCCAGTTGTTTTAGACTACCACCTCCCTAATGGGTGAATCATCCCTAATAAAGAGCAGTAGGGTTTGTATTTAGTTTCTGAACAAATGACCAATTTGAAAGTAATTTGCATTTTTCCTAGCGATACAAACTTCGAGCACTTAATACAGATTTGGCCTGCCATCAACTCTCCACCTGTAAGTCCTGCCTGCAATCAAAATTGACGAGACAACACAGTTGTGTGCGTGTGAGTGAGGTAGTTGGCTACCCCTCCTATCCCCACTAACTAGCAGTAGGGTAGTTACACCTTGCTAAAAGTTTTATGGCTACTCCTCTCCAGCTTTGCTGATAGTATGTCCTTAATTAAGAGCTCAAGGTTTGTATCGTTAGGAAAAATACAAATTCTTTTCAAATTTGTCATTTTAGTATGTTAAATATAAGTAAAATCTGAAGTGATAAGAACTTATTTTTTGGTTAGATTTTAGGTTGATAACATATATGATCAGTTTACAATTGTTTGGAGAGTGATGCTGCAGGTGTAAGATAGAATATGAAATCTATTTTGTTTGCAGTAGCTATTGGTAAATGCAGTTAGTTGTTAGAATGATAGCATTAAGGTTACATATGAAAAGCCAACAATAAAAGGGGTTTCATATTATTTTTTAACTATCATTGCTTTTTATTTCTCCTTTGCTTGCCAGCCATTGAGCTACCATTCATGTGTTTGCTATATATGTTTATACTATTTACCCAGACAAGGTTTTTTTTCTTGTGAGTCTCCCTATTGGAATTTAGCTTTCGGATGTTTTTTCCCCACCAGCTGTCCAACCTCATCCTTTTTGTGAATTGTTCCAAATCGGCTGCAGAAGTTGGAAGTTGAGTTGGGGTGGGGGATATTATTATTAGAAAGAAACTTCCATCCTCTCTTTCAGTATCTACTTATGCCAGACCATCATCTAGTACAAGAGGTGTGGGACTGGTTATTACTCTGCTGTCTAGGAAGAATATCAGTGTTCACATCTGTTGTGTTCCTGCCCAAGTTGGAGTGGATGGGAATGAACGAGTAGATAAGGCAGCTAAGGAAGCTTCAGAGCTACTTAACCCTTCCCCCACAAGTATTCCTTACAAAGACCTTGATAGTAAGATACATTTTCACTGTAAGAATAAGTGGCAGGTTCAATGGTTTGAACGGACTACCAATACAAAATTGAAACAAATCCACCCTTCGGTAGGTAAATGGTCATCTCGAAATTCTACAAGTAGGAGGGATGACATCATTTTAACTAATCTGCATATTGGCCATACACATGCAACCCACAATTATTTAATGAAGAGTGGGAAAGGGAGACAGGCCCCTCTTTGTAATACCTTTCAAGTGATAATGGATATTAAATGTATTGTGGTTGATTGTCCTGTTTTTAAACTTCAGAGGAATACACATTTACTCCAGAACAAACCTTTAAGAGATATATTGGGGGAAAATTGTAATACTCTGAACTTGAAAATATTTATACAGAGTATTGGGTTATATCACAAGCTTTGATTAGTTTTATTAAATTATTTATTAAATCCTTTTAATCCCTTCTTATTTCCCATTCAGATGTTATTATGTGAAAGTGATCTTATTGGTTTAAATGATACCAAATAGTGTGAGTGTACAGTTATGATTAAGTTCCATCATATAGCACTGAATGTACCTATTGATTAGTAATGATAAATAGGAGAGACCAATTCTAGGTGAAATGAAGGTCAGGGGTTATTGTAATACATTACTGGGTACGTATGTTTGTGAAGGCTTTCTTATTGCTCATATGCAAATCCATAAGGAGTTAGTAAACCACCCAGTGTGAGATGATGAGGATAAAAGTGTTCCTGAACTCACAGGAAAATTGTGCGTATATGACACTTCTATTTCTTCAGGAGAAAATTAATGTATTGTTTGAAAGTGGCAATACTGAATTATGTCAGTACCCCTTTCATACAATTCTCTCTCTCTCTCTCTCTCTCTCTCTCTCTCTCTCTCTCTCTCTCTCTCTCTCTCTCTCTCTCTCTCTCTCTCTCTCTCTCTCTCTATATTACATTATTAAGCTTCACTAATTACGTATCTTTTCCGTTCAGCAAAGTCATCTTTTATAATTATATATGTAATACGTATTATGTGCGTTTGACAGATATCAAGAAAACAAAATGGAGTCGAGAGTTGTTCAGCCTCTTTTTAGATGAAGTGGAACTTCGATATCCGTCTTTGCGAGACCGTTCTGCAAAGAAGATAAACATATGGAAGGAGATTTGCAGTGCTTTAAACGTACATGTAAGTAGAGATTTACGTTTAATCTTATACAGAAGATTCTTTATTTTGTTTTCGATTGTAAAATATATTACATTGTTATTTTTCAATATTAAACTTACCCGATAATCATGTAGCTGTCAACTCCGTTGCCCGACAGAATTCTATGGAGGGATACGCCAGCTATCACAATACTAGAAGGGGGTGTACTTACCAGCGCCACCTGTGGCCAGGTACTCAAGTACTTCTTGTTGACACCTCCTCAATTATTCCTCTGTCGTGCTTCCGGCAAGACGTTCTGGGATACGCTTATGATCTTCGAGTTTGTTCACGGCTAATTGGTGAAGTATTCTCTCAGATTTCGGCTGTCGCATTACTGGAAACCTTCTTATATTAGCTAGATAGCTTTTATATAGTCCTGATTAACGGTTAACGATCTTTTGCTTGATTTTGGAAACCCCTTTGGCTAACTCTTTGGATTCAAGATGTCTGACATTTCGCAAGGCCCCTCCCATAGACGATGTAGGTCTTGCAATAGGCGTATTCCGAAGGCCTCGGTAGATCCTCACACCGCTTGTTCTGACTGTAGGGACAGGCCCTGTCAGTTAGAAAATCGATGTGAGGAATGCGCCGGACTTTCGGAACTGGAATTTGTCCGTCTTTTAAAATATTCATCTAAGTTAGAGAGAGGTAGAGTTAGGAGGAGTTCTTCTCACTCTTCACTGTTTTCCTCACCTCATGATCCCCTACCTTTTCCTACCCCTGTAGTGGCTACCCCCGAACCTACTGTTTGCCCTCCGCCTGATATGTCTGTTGTTTTGCGGCTTTCGGACTTGATGCGTGAGTGTCGGGCTGAGAGTGTTGCACCTCCGCCTCCGCCTACACTCCCTCCGCCTGCGCTCGCTCCGCCTGCGCTCGCTCCGCCTGCGCTTGCTCCGCCTGATCGCAGTACCACCTGCCAGGCGTACGATGTTGAGCCACGGTCTGAGTTTGCTGTTCCCAGTGGTGTTCAGCCTCCGCCTTCTTTAAGGCAACCTTTGCTATGGGATCAGGAGGATTATACCTCTCTTCCTCCGCCTCCCTTTGCTGCTCCACCAGTGGTGCAACTCTTGGCTGAGGTACAACAACCTCTCCCGTCCATGAGTCAGTCTCCTCAGCTCTCGCTGCAGCGAGCTCAACCATCCACAAGGCAAGCTCCACTACACCTTGGCCTTGCGCCTCAGGAGCCTCAGCTTGCGAGACATTTACCTTGTTCTGCGCAGCCTCAACCTCATCACGCTCCGCTCACACCACAGGAACAGGAACTTGCTACTCCGCTTCCACCAACCGCTCAGCAAGCGCAATCCTTGGGTTCAACCACTCATGCTAGGAGTCAGCCTCCTCCACCCATGCGCCTTCCTTCTGCTTCGTCTGCTATTCAGCCTTTGCAGTCTGAGCCTCAGGTTCTCCCTCAACAGTTACTTGAAGAGGAAACCACTACTATTGTTCCTACTCGGTCTGACTCTGCTGTTCAGCATTCTTGTCCGATACCTTCGCTACACTCTGGTGATGAGGCGTCTGATGATGAGGAGGCACACCTGGATCCCTCATCAGACGTGGATGAATCCAAGCCTTCTCCACAGTCTATTGACTTTCGTAAGGTCTTGGTTCTGCTTAGGGAGGTTTACCCAGACCACTTTGTCTCTGCTATTCCCCGCTCTCCGCCATCTGAGTTTTCGCTGGGCATACAACAAGCTAAGTCCTCCTATACTAAGCTAGTCCTAGCAAGGTCCTCTAAGAGAGCATTAAGGATCTTAGGGGAGTGGCTGCAGTCTAAGCAACACCTTGGCAAGACTTCTTTCATGTTCCCGCCGACCAAGCTCACTTCGAAAGCGAGCGTTTGGTATGCCACAGGAGAAGCACCAGGCTTGGGAGTACCTGCCTCTGCCCAGGCTGACTTCTCAAGTCTGGTGGACTCGCCTCGGAGAACTGCAATGAGGCGCTCTAAGGTTTGCTGGACCTTCTCAGACCTTGATCACTTACTGAAAGGACTGTTTAGAGCATTTGAGATGTTCAACTTTCTTGACTGGTGCCTGGGGGCCCTCAGCAAGAAGACCTCTCCTGCGGACAAGGATTCTGCCATGCTATTAATGTCCTGCATGGATAAGGCCATTAGGGATGGATCTGGTGAGCTTGCGTCGATGTTTGTATCAGGGGTTTTGAAGAAAAGGGAACAGCTGTGTACCTTCCTTTCCTCCAGCATTACACCTTGCCAAAGGTCACAACTCCTTTTTGCTCCGCTCTCGAAGTTCCTCTTCCCTGAAGAGCTGGTTAAGGACTTGTCTGCTGCCCTGATACAAAAGGACACACACGATCTTGTAGCCTCATCGGCTCGTAAGTCTAAGGTTACTACCTCAGTCCCCAAGACTTATCGCTCACCAGTGGCTGATACCCCTGCTACGAGGTTCATACCGCCCTTTCGTGGTAGAGCCCCCAGCCGAGGAAGCTCCCGTCCAGACTCTTACAGGAGCAAGTCCAGGAAAGGCTCCAGGACATCTAAAGGTAAAAACTGACTCTCCGCATCTCCAGACAGCAGTAGGAGCCAGGCTCAAGATCTTCTGGCGAGCCTGGGAGAAGAGAGGTGCAGACGCCCAGTCTGTCAGTTGGCTGAGGAACGGTTACAGGATTCCATTCTGCCTCAAACCACCTCTGACCACATCACCCATCAACCTCTCTCCCAACTACAAAGAAGAGGACAAGAGGCTAGCATTGCACCAGGAGGTGTCGCTACTTGTGCAGAAGAAGGCAGTGGTTATAGTCCGGGACCATCAATCCCCGGGCTTCTACAACCGTCTCTTTCTTGTGGCCAAGAAGACAGGAGGTTGGAGACCGGTGCTGGACGTCAGCGCGCTCAACGCGTATGTCACCAAGCAGACGTTCACGATGGAGACGACGAAGTCGGTCTTAGCAGCGGTCAGGCAGGAGGACTGGATGGTCTCGTTGGACTTGAAAGATGCCTACTTTCACGTTCCTTTTCATCCAGACTCCCAACCTTTCCTGAGATTCGTTTTCGGAAAGGTTGTCTACCAATTCCAAGCCCTGTGTTTTGGCCTAAGCACAGCTCCTATGGTCTTTACTCATCTGATGAGGAATATAGCAAAATTCCTACACTTATCGGACATCAGAGCCTCCCTCTACTTGGACGACTGGCTGTTGAGAGCCTCCACGAGTCGTCGCTGTCTGGAGAATCTCAATTGGACTTTAGACTTAATCAGAGAACTGGGTCTATTAGTCAACATAGAAAAGTCTCAACTCATTCCCTCCCAATCCATTGTGTACCTGGGAATGGAGATTCGGAGTCAGGATTTTCGGGCTTTTCCTTCGGCCCCCAGGATAAGCCAAGCCCTAGAGTGCATCATGAGCATGCTGAAGAGGAGCAGTTGCTCGGTGAGACAGTGGATGAGTCTCACAGGGACCCTTTCATCACTGGCCCTGTTCGTCGAGCTAGGGAGACTCCACCTCCGCCCTCTTCAATTCCATCTTGCAGCTCATTGGGACAAGGGTTCGACTCTCGAAGCAGTCTCTATCCCAATCACCCAAGAGATGAAGACCACTCTCCTGTGGTGGAAGCACAACCTCCTTCTCAGGGAGGGTCTTTCGTTGGCTATTCAGACCCCCAATCTTCATCTCTTCTCAGATGCATCGGACTCGGGCTGGGGTGCGACCTTGAACGGACAGGAATGCTCGGGAACGTGGAACGAAGAACAGGAATTACTCCACATCAACTGCAAGGAGCTACTAGCAGTCCATTTAGCCCTGTTGAACTTCAAGTCCCTCCTGCTAGGCAAAGTGGTGGAGGTGAACTCAGACAATACCACAGCCTTGGCTTACATCTCCAAGCAAGGAGGGACCCATTCGAGGAGCCTATACGAGATCGCAAGGGACCTCCTCATTTGGTCAAGAGGTCTAAACCTCACTCTGGTCACGAGGTTCATTCAGGGCGATATGAACGTCTCAGCAGATCGCCTAAGCAGAAGGAATCAGGTCATTCCCACGGAATGGACCCTCCACAAGAGTGTGTGCAACAGACTTTGGACCTTGTGGGGTCAACCTACCATAGATCTGTTTGCCACCTCCATAACCAAGAGACTTCCGCTGTACTGTTCCCCTGTTCCAGACCCTGCAGCAGTTCATGTGGATGCTTTTCTACTGAACTGGTCCCATCTCGACCTGTACGCATTCCCACCGTTCAAGATAATAAACAAAGTTCTGCAGAAATTCCTCTCGCACGAAGGGACACGGCTGACGCTGGTTGCTCCCCTTTGGCCTGCAAGAGAATGGTTCACAGAGGTACTTCAATGGCTAGTCGACATCCCCAGGACTCTACCTCTAAGAGTGGACCTTCTACGTCAACCTCACGTAGACAGGTTGCACCCAAACCTCCACGCTCTTCGGCTGACTGCCTTCAGACTGTCGAAAGATTCGCTAGAGCTAGAGGCTTTTCGAAGGAGGCAGCCAGTGCGATTGCCAGAGCGAGAAGGGTTTCCACTCGTAGAGTCTACCAGTCTAAGTGGGAGGTCTTCCGAAGCTGGTGTAGAGCCAATTCAATTTCCTCTACCAATACCTCTGTGACCCAAATAGCTGACTTCCTTCTACATCTTAGGAATGAGAGATCCCTTTCAGCCCCTACGATTAAAGGGTATAGGAGTATGTTGGCTTCAGTTCTCCGCCACAGAGGTTTGGACCTTTCTTCCAACAAGGACCTTCAAGACATTCTTAAGTCTTTTGAGACGTCTAAAGAGCGTCGTCTATCCACTCCAGGCTGGAACCTAGACGTAGTCTTAAGGTTCCTTATGTCACCTAGGTTCGAACCTCTCCAGTCAGCTTCCTTCAAGGACCTTACCCTCAAGACTCTTTTTCTCGTCTGCCTTGCAACAGCTAAGAGAGTCTGTGAGGTTCATGCCTTCAGCAAGAACATTGGTTTCACGACCGAATCTGCAACATGTTCTTTTCAGCTTGGATTCCTAGCAAAGAACGAACTTCCTTCACGTCCTTGGCCTAGATCGTTTGAAATACCTAGCCTCTCCAACATGGTAGGTAACGAACTAGAGAGAGTTCTTTGCCCTGTCAGAGCTCTCAAATTTTATCTTAAGAGGTCTAAACCTCTTCGAGGACAGTCAGAAGCCTTATGGTGTGCCATCAAGAAACCTTCGAGGCCCATGTCCAAGAATGGGGTTTCATATTATATAAGGCTTCTGATTAGAGAAGCCCACTCTCACTTAAAGGAGGAAGACCTTGCATTGCTGAAGGTAAGGACCCACGAAGTAAGAGCCGTAGCTACTTCGATGGCCTTTAATAAAAACCGTTCTCTGCAGAGCATAATGGATGCAACCTTTTGGAGGAGCAAGTCAGTGTTTGCATCATTTTATCTGAAAGATGTCCAGTCTCTTTACGAGAACTGCTACACCCTGGGACCATTCGTAGCAGCGAGTGCAGTAGTAGGTGAGGGCTCAGCCACTACATTCCCTTAAATCCCATAACCTTTTTTAACCTTTCTCTTGAATGCTTTTTGTTGTTTTTATGGTTGTTACGGTAGGCTAAGAAGCCTTCCGCATCCTTTTGATTTGGCGGGTGGTCTATTCATTCTTGAGAAGCGCCTGGGTTAGAGGTTTTGTAGAGGTCCTTTAGTAGGGGTTGCAACCCCATATACTTTGGCACCTTTGGGTTGATTCAGCCTCCAAGAGGAACGCTGCGCTCAGTAAGGAAGACGAACTTAAAAAAGAGGCAGAGTAACGGTTCAATTCGACTTCCTTACCAGGTACTTATTATTTCATTGTTATTTGAGATAACTGTTATATGAAATATGGGATACTTAGCTATCCTTTAATCTTGTACACTGGTTTTCACCCACCCCCCTGGGTGTGAATCAGCTACATGATTATCGGGTAAGTTTAATATTGAAAAATGTTATTTTTATTAGTAAAATAAATTTTTGAATATACTTACCCGATAATCATGATTTAATCGACCCTCCCTTCCTCCCCATAGAGAACCAGTGGACCGAGGAATAATTGAGGAGGTGTCAACAAGAAGTACTTGAGTACCTGGCCACAGGTGGCGCTGGTAAGTACACCCCCTTCTAGTATTGTGATAGCTGGCGTATCCCTCCATAGAATTCTGTCGGGCAACGGAGTTGACAGCTACATGATTATCGGGTAAGTATATTCAAAAATTTATTTTACTAATAAAAATAACATTTTGTATCTTCACATTTTATGTTAACCCTTTTACCCCCAAGGCTATTTGAAACTTTCCCACCCTTAACCCCCGGGCGTTTTCCATTTTCAAGCACGTTTTGCCATATTTTTTCTTTAGATCGTGCTGACAGCCTTAATTTTCGTCATAGAGAGGTCAGGTTGGTCTCATTATTTTGGAAAATCCGTGAAGTTTCTCATCCAGTTATCAAAAATATGCAAAAAAAATGCAAATAGCAGCTTTTTGCAACAACGTACCGGTACGTCCATAGGGGTTAAGGGATGAGTTTTGTGAAACGTACCAGTACGTCCTTTGGGGGTAGAAGGGTTAATGTGATTAAGAAGCTTGAAAGGAAAATATGCTTGTTTGATTACAAATGAAATAGAAAAATGGTTAAATACAGTACATTTAAAATTATATTGAAAAGTTAGTAAAAATATTTTTCACTAATAAAAAGCATTAGAGTTTCTGATGTCTTTTGATGAAGATGTATGTTCCGACACTAATAGAAACCCTTTCGCTCTTTATCAGGGAATATACTTTTGGTAAAGCTGCAAGACTAGTTGTAAGACTTTCAGTGAGGTATAACTACCCCACCACTAGTTAGCTGGGTTTAGGAGGTAGTACCGGCTACCCTGCTCACTCACGCACCTGTGTTGTCTCATCACTTTTTACTTTTGCTTTGGTATAAATCGGACTTTGTCTCTCTCTACCGCTTAACCTTTTTGATTGGCCTTGACTAATGTCTTCTTTCAGTTTTATTTTTGGAGGTGTGTTTGTTGCTGTTTAGGAGGGGAAAGTCGAAGAGGGTTAATGTCCATCTCTCGAGGGCAGAGAAACCTCTTCTTACTTCTTTCATCTCCCACTCAGAGCTTGACCTCGGTCTTGTTCTTCAGCACTGACGACTGCGCTCTTCCTCGTTCCGAGTTAGCTCAGCTGGCAGAGGGTGTGCAAAGTCTGAAACATGTTCCTGCTCCTCTCAAGGGGCACCTTTCCCTTTCATGGATTAGGTCCTCCCCTGAGTGGTCTTCGTTGCAGCTAACCCTGAGCTGGACCTTGGTCTTGCTTCTCTATAAGCTGACGGTGGCGCTCTCTCTCGTTCTGAGATGACTTAGCCTGCGGAGGGAATACAAAGTCCGATGCATGTTCGTACATCTCTCAGGGATCACCTTTCCCGTTCGCGAGTTAGGCCATCTCTTGTCCGACCAACATGCTCGTCCAGTTCTCTCTCTCTCTCTCTCTCTCTCTCTCTCTCTCTCTCTCTCTCTCTCTCTCTCTCTCTCTCTCTCAAATTTGTGGAAAACCTTATAAACAATGTTATGCATTTTTCATTATATGACGACCATTGCATTGTCATGTCTTTGAAAGAGCATAATAGTTTAATGCAATGTTGGTCTTGTAGCGTATTTGCCATAGGGCCCCCCAAAAAATTCTTATTTACAAGAACTAGAACTTTTAAGTGGTTGGTAGTTGAAATGTGATACTGAATAATACAGTATATAAATTATGTTTAGGAATTGTATTAAAAGAAGAAACTTCACTTTTTTTTTAACTCTAGTGTTTAAAATACAAAACGCTGTCTTCGTATACTCATTTCTTCCTCTTTTAGTTAGATTGAATTGGATTAATAAAAGTAGTACTGTATAAAGGATGAAACCTAATGGTGTATTGACATAATGAGGTGTTAACAGTTTGCTTATAATTGTTATCTGTGATTATTGAGTATAAAGAGTCTGTAAGTTTTGTAATTTCCTCAAATTTCATTAACTGAAAGCTTCATAGATGAAGTTTTGCAATCACTAAGTATTAAAAAAAGGTAGTTTAGTATTTTTCAGAAAACATAAGTAGGGTTACTTTGGGCTTGTATCATTGGATGGTAACTGAGTTAAACTTCTAGAATAGACTCTAGACATCATCTGCTTTTCCAGAATTCCGAACTAACATACGATCAAGTTCATCAAAAGTGGCGCAACATTGTGGCGGCAGTCAGAAAGTATGAGGAAAGTCTGCAGCTGGGCGAAAAGGGACGCAAAGTACGACCACTTTTTTATGAAAGGATCAAGATTATCCTTGGTGAATCTGTGCCAAATTCCCTGCAACACGATCTCTCACCAAAGGTAATTAATGTAGAGACTAAGGATCTTTGGATAGCTCGGGTATTTTTATGATACTCTGTAAAGGGTTACATTATCTTGAAAATTATGGGGCATAGGGTAAGTGAAAGATTATTAAAAAAATTTTAGCCTTTACCTTTCGCTATTGAACTTTGCGAATTGTAAGTTGTAGCATAGTGAAATATCTAAAATTTGTTTGTTCCGTAACCGAAATACAAACCACGCTATTTACAAAGGGTATTACTTTTAGCGTAGCTGAAATGGCGAGCCATTAGAATTTAACGAGGGTGTATTACCCCCGCGCTAGTTAGCGGGGGGGGTAGGGGAGTGGTACCTAGCTACCCCTCCTCCCCCTCACACACAGGTGAATACTCACTTTCACTTTAACTTTTGGCTCGGACTGTGACAGACGTCTCTGTCTTGGTCCTCGCTTGGCAGCCATTGTCTGTTTTGTCTTTACTTAATCGCTTACTTTTCTTTTACTCAATATATATGTAAACATGTTTTCATGTTTGTATATATATTTGAGTATAGAAATAAGTAAGTTTCCTTTTCAGATGTGTGTGTGTAGTGTACGATATCTACGTGGAGGCCTCGGCAGTTAGGCCACCACGGCGTATTTTATGGGTGGCGATCGAGTTTGACTTATGTCTTTCTCTCTCTCTCTCTCTTGAGGTCGTTCACCCTTTTACTACGTGTTACTACGCCCTTGTAGCCTAGCTTCCTTTCCGTGTGGGGGGTTGCTACGCCGTACGTTTGTATCAATTAGTTATGAATCTAATTGTAGTTGTTTTTTGTTTTTCAGCTTGTAGAACGATTCCTTTCGGGGTTTTCGTTCTTTCTTTAGTGTTCATTCATTTTTAAATTACATAATTACATAGTTACATAATTATAATTGTTATAATTCTGTTTTGGTTACAGCTCTCCTTCCGCGAGTGTAAGTGGCTGTGAGGGCACGTGCCTGTTGTGTAATTCTTGTTCCTTGCCCTCGGGATTCCTCTTCGGAGCCTTCCCGGGGGAATGAATGTGTACTAATATTATTTGTTTTATTTTTTTACAGTTACCGATCTAGTTCGTTTCTGTAATATAGCAACGGTGTGAGCTGTCTGGTTGAGTCCTGGGGATTCGGCTGTTGCTGCCTCCCCCCTTGTATTTTCGTCAGGGGCGTGTCTCCTTCTACTGGTAGTACTCCCGTATCGACGGACAGCTCTCTAGTTCATTTTAGAACAGTCAGGAGGCTTGCCTCCTTGGGCGGATAACTTTCCTTCCGAGGGAAGTTTTTCCTGTCCAGGCTTGAGTTTTTCCCCTTTTGGGGGGTTCTTCTCTTGCCTTTTTTTCGTGCGACTATGCTCTTGGTGCTGAGCGGTCGCACCTGCAGTTTCGCTCAAGGGGCTGGGCAACTGCAGGAGCTCCTCTTCGGAGGATTGCTCCTTTTAGGTCACTGGCTGACCAGTCTCTTCCACGAAGTGTTTCTCTTTCGTTCGCGAGAGAGTACACTCATAGAGACTCCTCTTCGGAGGTTTCTTCTGTTGCTGTTGCTGTTGGCCTCCCTCGCCGTAAGGCCCACCGTCCGCCTTGTCGTAAGGGCCTCTCATCTCCCTATAAGGGTGCTTGAGGCGCCCTTTTGGATCTCCGTTTGCAGCCTACAACTCCTTTTTCTCGATCTTCCGCCTTGGTGCAGATGGACAGCAGTCTGATCTCGTCTTCCGACGGGCAACGGTCTTCCCGACGGACAACGGTCTGCCCGACGGACAGCGATCTTCCGACGGACATCAGTCTCCCGGCGGAAAACGTTCCCTTCGGGGCAAAGGGTTGCCCCCACGGGGGTTCTTCCCTTGCGTGTCAGGGTTTCCCTGCGCGCCCTTCTGCTCATCAGCGCTCTCCTGTTCGTCAGCGCTTTCAAGATGATCTTCCCTGCGGTTCCTGTTGGTTCCTGTTACGCGCCCTGTGCGCCCACGTTCGCCCTCGCGATCTAGAACTTCGGTTCAGGTCGGGGTCAAGGACTCTTCTTCTTTGCGCAGGCTTCCACGCGTAGCCTTCTGCTCGTCAGCGATCATCAGCTCGCCAGCGATCATCAGCTCGCCAGCGATCATCAGCTCGCCAGCGATCATCAGCTCGTCAGCGATCATCAGCCCGCCAGCGATCATCAGCTCGCCAGCGATCTCCGGATCGGCCACGTGTGTTACAGCCGGCACGCCAACGTTCTCCAACACTTCTGAAGGAACATGGTTCGCCAGCTACTATCTCACCTGCGCATGCTGATCGCCATCGCGCGACCCTCAACTGCGGATGCTGATCGCCATCGCGCGACCCTCAACTGCGGATACTGATCGCCATCGCGCGACCCTCAACTGCGGATGCTGATCGCCATCGCGCGACCCTCAACTGCAGATGCTGATCGCCATCGCGCGACCCTCAACTGCGGATGCTGATCGCCATCGCGCGACCCTCAACTGCGGAGGCTGATCACCATCGCGCGACCCTCAACTGCGGATGCTGATCGCCATCGCGCGACCCTCAACGGCGGATGCTGATCGCTATCACGCGACCCTCACCTGCGGATGCTGATCGCCATCGCGCGACCCTCAACTGCGGATGCTGATCGCCATCGCGCGACCCTCAACTGCGGATGCTGATCGCCATCGCACGACCCTCAACTGCGGATGCTGATCGCCATCGCGCGACCACACACCTGCGGATGCTGATCACCATCGCTCAACCCTGCGCATGCTGATCACCATCGCGCGACCCTCAACTGCGTATGCTGTTCGCCATCACGCGATCGCCCACCTGCAGATGCTGTTCGCCATCGCGCGACCGCTAACCTGCGCATGCTGATCGCCATCGCGCGACCCTGGCATGCTGATCACCATCACGCGACCCTGCGCATACTGATCACCATCGCGCGACCCTGCGCATGCTGATCACTGCTCGCGATCGCTCACCTTCGCATACTGCTCGCCATCGCACGATCGCTCACCTGCGCATACTGCTCGACCATCGCGTCGGCATATCACAACGCGCCATCGCCAACCTGCGCGTTAGCGCTCACCAGCTCACCACCGATCGCTTGTTGATCCATATCGCCAGCAGTCCTCCTCGCCCACGCGGCAGCGCGTTTCCTCGCCATCGCGCTAACGCTTGCGTTCGCCGCCTCGGACTCGCTCTCATCCACCTGCCCACCCTCACGACCGCTCGCCTGCGCGACCGCTCGCCCGTGCAACCGCGCGACCGCTCGCCCGTGCAACCGCGCGACCGCTCGCCCGTGCAACCGCGCGACCGCTCGCCCGTGCAACCGCGCGACCGCTCGCCCGTGCAACCGCGCGCCCACACGCCCACGTGCCTGCACGTCTACGCTCATGCTCTCCAATGTTCGCCCACGCGCGAACCAACGGTTTTTTTCCATCGCGCAGACGGATGGTGTTCCGTCGCGCGAACCTACAGTGTTTCTTCGCACAAATGTCGGCTTATTTCTTGCAGTATCCATTGCTCGTCTATGGGTTATCGCCCGCCGACCACCAGGAATTCCCGTTGCGCGAGCTCCAGGGCAATTGCGACCACGATTCCCAATGGGGTTTTCGCAGCATGACCAGCCTGGCGAGTTCTTCTGGAGCGTATTTCCAGAACACTGTCTCACCCCGTAAACACAGAGCATGGCACTTGCAAGAATAGGAGAAACTTAAGGGAGATCTGAGCAACACTCCTCTATTCCTGAACCTGGGTTAGCCCTTCCCCGTCATTCCCTGGAAGGATTTTTGGCGGGGGGGCTTTCCGTTCGAGATTTCTCCATCGGACAAGGGGTGACTGCTTACCTCTTCCTCTGGGTGCTTACCAGGTTCTTTCCCTCCTCGGTTACGGCCCGAGGTTTGGTTCAAGGAAGCTACAGGAAGATCAAGGGTACTTTCCTCCTCTCAAGCTCAGGCACCTTGGCCTTTCGTCGTTAAGTATCTAACTTGCGGACAAGCTCGATGTTGTACCATCTGGACGCGCTGAGTGAGGGCTTCCTTCGGGTGTCTCATCTGTGGAGGTCGACGACCTCAGACACCCTTCCATCCTTGAGAAGAGTTTGTTTGTGCCCAAGGACAGAGACTTAGACAGCTGCTGTGCGGAGTAAATCGACTTCCGGTTTCACTCCTCCAAGGCGCTTTCTTCCAGACTCTGCAGGGCTCCAGCGCCTTTTCTTTCAACCACGTCGGCCTAAGTTATCGGCTACGACAACTGGGACAAGGTGTCCAATTGCAGTTTTCTCCTGTCAGGAACAGATGGCACGGGAGACTCCCCCGGGGGGGCATAGTCCTAAAAGGAGTTCACGAACTCTAGGATTGCAGGTTTTTCGCTGGGAGGATGCTTAAGGTTACTCATCCGAATGACAGCTTCCCGATGCCCATTCCCACATATTCTCTGTGAGTAGCCAAGGATATCGCGCCTGCCGTCTCTGTCAGCGAATTCAGTGTCTCTGAACCTCTATGCCATAGCGTCAGCAGAGTTGCCCGGTTGGGCAGAATGATCCATACCTTAGGCGAAGGTCTTCCTTAGGATCATCGACGGCTTCACCCCCGGCCCCCTCAGTCGATCCTTTCTTGTAAGGAAGGATCTGAGAGGGGATGTCCATAGTCGACCTCTCAGCCCCGATCAAGTTTGTCGAACAAACTTCGGCCAGCAGAATCGATCAGACTGGTAACGAGGCGACAGGACTCCTTAAACCCTGGATCGGAAGGACGGGTACTTTCAGTTTCCATTCCATCCATCTTCCAGGGTGCCCGTCGAATTCAGCCTAGACTGCAAGTATTCCTGCTTATGATGCAGTGTGGCTATCCCGCCGTGGCATAGCAGGTTTGTTTCCCCAGAGAACTCTCCCTGCCTTCCTCTTGGCCGCTCAGGTGCAGGCTTCCGCCTCCTCTGCTGTTTGGAGGGCTGGTCAACTCCGGTAGGCTCGGGTTTCGACCTTCTTCAGCGCTGGGACAAGCTTCCGGATGCTTACCATGAGTGTGGGCTCATGGTATTTTGCTTGGAGCCTTCTCTTCCTCTGCCTCAACATCTGGAGTATCTGGCCATGATATTGAGTCAACCGCCTTACCACATTGGAAACCCCGCTTCTCGTCCATCCAGCGAGGTTAAGCAACGTCGGTACTTGGATGGGTGACCACCTGGGGACGCCAGATTCTGTTACCACATCCTCCGAGCCTTCCTTTCGGTTGACTGTGGCAAGACTGAGGAGAGTCGCAGTACCTGTTCTCAGTCAAGCAGAGCTTTCAGCCCTACCTTGGACCGTTTCCTAGTTCTTCTTTCCTCATTTACCCGTCTATAGTCCGAACGGTCGCCTCAGGATAAGTTCCATGTGGGGCGATCCAAGTTCCGGTGGCTTCAGGCAATGTTTAACCGGACTCCCTGGCCCTATGGGACCAGCGGAACTATTAGACCTGCAATGGGTGTTGACCTATGGAGCCTCTTGATGGTAGTGGATATTCTCGTCCTTTCCCCACATTCTTGATGCGGTTCTCGGACTCGTCAAAGGAAAGGGGGGGGGGGGGGCATGTTCCAGTCCAGGCCTATGGTCAAGACCTGAAGGATACCTCTCCATCATTCAGGCAGGCTTAGGGGCCTTAGTCTGGCCCCTCTTCAGATCCTACAGCTCCTGCCGAGTCTCCCCGTTGCGCGTCGACTTCATTCTAACCAGCAGGGGACGCATTTTCACACCTTCACATCTTGCAGTAGAGATACCGGGATGATTGAGATTCTCTCAATACCACCATCGGCTCTCTCATTCCAGGCAGGGGAATGTTTCTCTCAGACTATCCGAGCAGAGCCTCATAGAGAGAGTGTACCTAGGGGTCTTTGACCTTGGGTAACCAGCAAGTGCTGGTCTGGGGGACCTGATCGCGACAGCTTGGAACCTCAAGCTTCCGCTAGTCTTCCCCCCAGTCTCAGAACCCGAGACACTGGCAAGATGCATTCCGGTGATGGTAGGACAACTTCGACGCCTGCGTCTTCCCTCCTTTTTGTCTGCGGACAATGGGCCTCAACAAGACCAGGTTGTCAACCTTTCAATGGGAGAGCTCCACTGGGACTATGCGCAGAACGGTTTCTGGACCCTCTGCTTCCCCTGACGGAACTCCTGGGAGAGCTTCTCCCACGGCGCAGACTACTCAAGCAACCACACTGCGACATCTCTCCCGAACCGGGGCGTCGCTTCGGCTTCATGCCTGGAGACACTACGCTTCCTCCTCTAGAAGAGACAACCCGCTACAGTCGCGGTACGGAGGTCGCGTCATCTGCGATAGTCATCCACAGGGGTCTCCCAGGTAAAGTGAAGAGTCTAAGGTGGTTGGTGCCTTGGGAGATATACCTCTTCCCTTGAGGCCTCTTCTCCAGCAATAACGGTCTTATTGCCTTTCGGCGGGAGGAAACTCCTTTCCGCTCTCGGCAATGAAACCTGTCGCTCAGCCTTTCCCTGACCTTCAGGCTTAAAGGAATAACTTTTTCCTGTCCACTGGATCTATCCTCGCTCATGCGAAGCTACGATCGTCCCTGCCCTAGTCGGAGGAAGACCTCCAACTTGGAGCATGGCTCGGACTTTTAGTCCTTTAAGAGATCTTCTCAAGACCCTTTTACGACAGGCCTCGGATTGTATTCCGCCTTGGGTCTTCTGCTCACTCTGGCCACGGCCAGTGTGTAAGCAATCTTCTTGGTCTCTTACTACTCCCCCCTTTCTAAGGAAGAGGGGAAGGCAACATTCAGGCTCGCTCCTTAGTTGTTGGCTAGACTCAGAATCTGAGGGTCCCGGCCCTTCGGTCCGATTCATTCAAGATTTCGAGTCTCCATTCTGTGTCTGTGTCCCAAGACCTTCTCTTTCTTGCCAGTAAGGAATCGTGAGGTTAGCGCTGGGAACAGCTGCAGTTTGTCCTCAGTTGCAGCCGATTTGGGAACAAGGGAGGACATGGGGGGAGAGTCACCAGTATACCTCTTCAGCCCGGACTCATGGACATTCATCTCGTCCTGTCTTCAGACCCTCCCCCGTCACGTCGCCCTACAGCACGATGTTGGATACATCGCAACGTCACTCGCCTTCGAGTAATACTACTCTGTGACGCAGGTGCTACAAGCTGGAGTCTGGAAGCGTCTGATGACCTTCGCAGCCCGCTTCCTGCAGGGCGTGACCCACAGGAGTCTCGATACGTTTTCTATCGCTCTGTGGTGGCTACACAACAGCTGGTCTAACCTCAGGCTCCCTTTTGGACAGGTAGCAGAAGGTTGAGGGCATTGTTATCAGGTTTTAGTCTGCATGAACGAAAGAAGTATGTCTGGCCCTTAGTTCTTTCTTCATCATCCCCTCTACGGGGAAGCAGCATCCTGGTCTCTGCATAGCTGACCTCGAACCTCTGCAGGTAAACCATGCTTCCTTGTGTTCCGAGTATTGAGTCAATACTGTCGCGTCCCCCACACCCTGACGAGGTGGTATTGGGAACGTCCTAACCCAGAGTTCCTTCTGGAACTCCAGGTCAACTGCCTAGGACGAGTCACACTTCTTCCTTCACACACAAGCTTACGTAGGCCACATGGTTCCTTGCGGAGCAAGGAACTTGTGAGGTGCAGGGACTCCTTTTCTCGAGTGCGACTCACTCAGATTCTGAGTCCCCGTGTAAAGCCAAAGCCAGTATGGCTGGGGACTTTCCACCCTTCCTAAGGGATAAGTCACCCTTTGTAAATAGCGTGGTTTGTATTTCGGTTAAGGAACAAATGACAAATTCGAAGATAATTTGTATTTTTCCTAACCATACAAACCTTAGCTATTTACACACATTTGCCCGCCAGCCCTGTCCGCCAAGACAAGTCCTACCTCTAAGTGAAAGTGAGTATTCACCTGTGTGTGAGGGGGAGGAGGGGTAGCTAGCTACCACTCCCCTACCCCCCCCGCTAACTAGCGCGGGGGTAATACACCCTCGTTAAATTCTAATGGCTCGCCATTTCAGCTACGCTAAAAGTAATACCCTTTGTAAATAGCTAAGGTTTGTATGGTTAGGAAAAATACAAATTATCTTCGAATTTGTCATGTTTATAACTTTCTTCTAATTGAGTGTAATTGTACGTATATTAGTTTTCCTATTATATTAATATATGGTACTTATATACTGTATGTGTTATATAATATTTAGGATGTAGGTGTTAAAATTACCCACCATCTGTTGAAATACTACTGCTATGTAAAATAATATGCTCCTAAGACTGGCCGGACATTCTGATTGAGGACCCATTATCTTGGATTGTTCTAAGAATGTTCTGTCTTTTTCTCTATACACTTTCTCTCTTTACACATCAGGGAATACTGAACATGCTACATTTATTTACTTTCTTTTCAAAACGGTTGATAAAGAAACATCTGATCCCAAATCTGAGAAAAAGTGAGTGGGTTGAGTACATCATTATTGGCTAATGGAACTTGGAAGAAAGTAACAACCCCAAAATTAAGACAAAGCCGTCAAAGGAAAATGGCCCTAAATACCAAACAAGGGTTGCCAAGAATCTATAGGGAAGATATTATATTTTAGATAAGTAGTATAAGCGTGGGAATGTTGAAATTAAGGAGTAAGGAAATTTCAGAAATGTTGGCAAGAAGAGTAATATCAAAATTTCATCAATTTCAAACAGGAAAATGGCTCTGCTCAATGTTAGGAAACCTATAAGGTTGTTTATAAGACAAGTGTTGAGCAGCTGAAATACAGTTTGACTTTTTATGGTGAACTATATGAATGGTATCAAAGATACACTTGTATTATGATACCATGTGAGGCTTATCCAATATTATTGTTATTATTATTATTACTTGCTAAACTACAACCCTAATTGGAAAAGCAGGATGTTATAAGCCCAGGGGCTCCAACAAGGAAAAATAGCCCAGTGAGGAAAGGAAGCAAGGAAATAAGAGAATTAACAATTGAAATAAAATATTTTAAGAACAGTACTAACAACACTAAAATACATTTTTAAATATTTAACTTAGCCGGTGAATATATAATAGCTGCAACTCTGCGGCTCGACAGAAAACATACTAAAAAAACTCGCGAGCGATCGCTATGAAGGTTGCGGGTGTGCCCACCAGCGCCAACTGTCGGCCAGATACCACTCTTGTATGTAAACAAAACCTTCAATTCTTCTCTGTCGACGTTGACGACAAGACGTATTCATACTCGCTGTAGAACCTGGAGTTTTCCCATCATAATTGGTGAAGTACTTTATTTTGGTTTGAGCTTTCGCAGTACAGGTGTTTTTTCCTCAACATAAACTATGGATTGTTTTTGGAATTTTCTTTGACTAATTCAAAATGGCTGACCCTTCTCAAGTACCTAGATTTCGAAAGTGTAATGCTAGGGACTGTAATAGGCGTCTTCCAAAGGCTTCTCTCGACCCACATACTGTTTGTTCCAATTGACGGGGTAAAACCTGTCAATTGGGAGATCGGTGTGAGGAATGCGTGGGCCTTTCGGAATTCGATTGGCTCGAATATGATAAATATGCACGCAGACTAGAGAGAGATAGGGTAAGGAGAAGTTCATCTAGGTCCGTAGATTTTTCCTCTCCACATGCCCCTGAACCTAATCCTTCCCCTGTAGTGGTTGTTCCTAACCCCCCTTCTAGCACTCAGGAACCGTCTATGCAAGACATGTTACGTGCTATTCATGCCTTGGGGGAGAGAGTTGAAGCGTTAGCAAGTGAGCGTAATCAACTCATGGCTGACGTGAAGGAACTTAAGTGCCATAGTGCCACGGCGGAAAGTGGGAAAGTGATTAGTGCGCAAAGTGTTGTGAACAGTGTTGCGACCGAGGGTTCGTCTGTTCGTGCCTGTCGTTCACCTAGTCCGGGACCTCTTGCAAGCTCCCAAGCCCAGGGGAGAAGCAATGTCGTACGACTTATGGGTTCGAGAGGCCTTGATCAGCGAACAGACGTTCCCTCTATGGTATCAGGCGTATCTCGTCAAGATCGCCCCTACCATAAGACGAGAGAGCCCATTTTTACCTCGTCTTCCGAAGGCTTTTCACGCAAGAAACCATGGAGCAAGGTTTCTAGGCCTCTTAAACGCAAGTCGGTCCCTTCAGGACAGGTCCAACGTCCTGGATGTAGTCATTGGGACAGTTCGGACCCGTTGCAGTCATCGGATGACTGCTCGCCGCCTAAGCAAGGCAAAGTTGTGCCGTCTCAGACGCTAACCCCGTCTGTTACCGCACCCGTTCCCGTAGACCCTAAATGGGTTATACTGCAGGACATGCAGTCTAAGCTTGCGTCCCTTATGGAAGACTACAACGCAGACAAGGTTTCCGTTGAGCCTAACCGTTTATCTCATAGAGATCCTGGCCTTCAGCCACCCAAGCGTTCTGTTGTGTGTCCTGTTGACGTTGGTGTAGCCATCTCACGTCAAACAGTTGGGGTTGTACCACACCCGATGCGGTCTCGTGTGGATTTTCAGCCGCATGTGGACGTTAGGCAACTCGCTGATGCGCCTGGTGACGTTCAGGACGTTCGTCAACCATCAGAGTTGACTTGTTTTGACGCGGTGCGTCAACCTCCGCAACCTAGAGTTGTTTTGACTGCACAACCCAGGCGGTCTAAGCAGTCTCGGGTGGACGCTGTGCGTCCTCACGCACCTGTTGTTGTTGACAGTTCCCAGACTGTTCAGCAGGTTCAGGACGCTGCGTCCTGCTCCGCCACTTATGCACCAGTGCGGGCGGACGCTGCGTGTCAAGCATTGCCAACCCCTTTGCTTGTTTCTCATCAGTTGTCAGATGAGGAACTTTCGGATGAGGACGTTGCTGACCCTCAGCCTGAGGATCATCCTTCAGATATTGATGAGCCTAGAGCAGTACCGCCATCTATGGACTTTAAAAAAGTCATGCTCATTTTTAAAGAGTTGTTTCCTGAACACTTTGTCTCTGTGGCTCCTCGTTCGCCGCCGTCTGAGTTTGTTTTAGGCGTACCTGCTGCCATGCCAGCCTTTACAAAACTCGTTCTCTCTCGCTCATCCAAGACAGCTTTACGGCTGTTAGGCGATTGGTTGGAAACCAAGAGGAGTTTAGGTAAGACGGCCTTTGCCTTCCCCCCATCTAAACTCTCGTCTAGATCGAGCGTCTGGTATGCCACGGGAGAAGTTCTCGGCTTGGGAGTTCCTGCCTCTGCCCAGGGCGACTTCTCAAGTCTTGTAGACTCTCCCCGCCGCCTAGCCATGAGACGCTCGAAGATTAGTTGGTCATCCTCAGACCTTGACCATCTACTTAAAGGCATTTTTAGGGCTTTTGAAGTTTTCAACTTCCTTGACTGGTGTTTGGGAGCCTTGAGTAGGAAAATCTCATCAGCCGATAGAGATGTCTCCTTACTCATTATGTCCTGCATGGATAAGGCCATCCGCGATAGATCCAATGAGCTCTCCTCCTCGTTTACTTCAGGAGTCCTAAAGAAACGAGAGTCTCTGTGCTCTTTTCTGTCAGCAGGAGTGACGCCCTGTCAACGATCTGAGCTACTCTTTGCCCCTTTGTCTAAGTTCTTGTTTCCTGAACTTTTAGTTAAGGACATAGCGTTGTCTCTAGTGCAGAAGGACACCCATGACTTGGTTGCGTCCTCGGCTCGCAAAGGGACCCCTTCGTCTGCCTTGTCTGCTAGACCTAGGATAGACACTCCAGCGTCCAGGTTTATTCCGTCCTTTCGTGGCAGAGCCCCCGGCAGGGGAAGTACTCGTGCCGAAGGAAAGAGAGGAAAGAGGAAAGGAGCTAAGTCCTCGCGTGGCAGAGTCTGACTGCCCGCAGCTTCAGACAGCAGTAGGTGCCAGACTCAAGAACTTCTGGCGAGCCTGGGAGAAGAGAGGCGCAGATCAACAGTCTGTGAGGTTGCTCAGAGAGGGGTACAAAATCCCATTTGTACGCAAACCTCCTCTAGTGACTTCCCCCATCGATCTCTCTCCCAGGTACCGAGAGGAAGCAAAGAGACAAGCCCTGAAACTAGAAGTGTCTCTTTTGCTAGAGAAGGGAGCGGTGGTCAAAGTCTCGGACCTTCAATCACCGGGGTTTTACAACCGTCTCTTCCTAGTACCGAAGAAGACAGGAGGTTGGAGACCGGTGCTAGACGTCAGTGCTCTGAATGTCTTTGTCACAAAGACAAAGTTCACCATGGAGACCACGAAGTCAGTCTTAGCAGCGGTCAGAAAGGGAGACTGGATGGTCTCTCTCGACCTAAGAGACGCTTACTTCCACATCCCCATTCACTCAGATTCCCAACCTTTTCTGAGATTTGTGTTCGACAATGTGGTGTACCAGTTTCGGGCCCTGTGCTTTGGCCTAAGTCCTGCTCCTCTCGTGTTTACGAGGCTTATGAGGAATGTGGCAAAATTCCTCCATTTATCGGGTATCCGAGCCTCCCTTTATTTGGACGACTGGCTTCTCAGAGCCTCGTCCAGTCATCGCTGTCTGAAGGATCTCAATTGGACTTTGGATCTGACCAAGGAATTGGGACTTCTGGTCAACTTGGAAAAGTCCCAGCTGATCCCATCCCAAACTATTCTGTATTTAGGGATGGAGATTCGCAGTCCAGTTTTTCGGGCTTTTCCGTCTGCCCCTAGAATAGATCAAGCCCTGCTCGTAATCCAAAGGATGTTGAAGAGAGAACGTTGCTCAGTCAGGAATTGGATGAGTCTAGTAGGAACTCTATCATCCCTGGAGCAGTTTGTCTCGCTAGGAAGGCTACACCTCCGACCTCTACAATTCCATCTAGCTTTT
The DNA here is from genome assembly GCF_036898095.1 of Palaemon carinicauda. Lineage (NCBI taxonomy): Eukaryota > Metazoa > Arthropoda > Malacostraca > Decapoda > Palaemonidae > Palaemon > Palaemon carinicauda. The sequence continues at coordinate 130,197,352 of NC_090727.1, read as the reverse complement.
CACTGGAAAAAGGACAAGACGCTAGAGGCGGTCTCGATCCCGATTTCCGAAACAGTAAAGACTTGCCTGAATTGGTGGAAAGACAATATCAGTCTACGAGAGGGACTTCCCCTAGCAGTTCAGAAACCAAACCACGTTCTATTCTCAGACGCATCGGATTTGGGTTGGGGTGCGACACTGGACGGTCGGGAATGCTCAGGTCTGTGGACCTCAAGTCAGAGGAGCATGCATATCAATGGCAAGGAGCTTTTGGCAGTTCACCTGGCCTTGATGAGCTTCGAGAGTCTCCTTCGAGACAAAGTGGTGGAGATCAACTCGGATAACACCACAGCCTTGGCGTACATTTCCAAACAAGGAGGCACCCACTCCCTGACACTGTACGAGATCGCAAGGGACCTGCTCATCTGGTCAAGAGATCGAGGCATCTCCCTGGTAACGAGGTTTATCCAGGGCGACTTGAACGTTCTAGCAGATTGCCTCAGTCGGAGAGGTCAGGTAATTCCTACCGAATGGACCCTCCATAAGGATGTGTGCAAGAGGCTTTGGGCGACTTGGGGTCAACCCACCATAGACCTCTTTGCAACCTCGATGACCAAGAGGCTTCCAATCTATTGCTCTCCAGTCCCAGATCCAGCAGCAATACATATAGATGCCTTTCTCCTAGATTGGTCTCACCTAGACCTATACGCATTCCCACCATTCAAGATTGTCAACAAGGTACTGCAGAAATTCGCCTCTCACGAAGGGACAAGGTTGACGTTAGTTGCTCCCCTCTGGCCCGTGAGAGAATGGTTCACCGAGGTACTTCGATGGCTGGTAAACTTTCCAAGAAGTCTTCCTCTAAGAGTAGACCTATTAAGTCAGCCACACGTAAAGAAGGTACACCAAAGCCTCCACGCTCTTCGTCTGACTGCCTTCAGACTATCGAAAGACTCTCGAGAGCTAGAGGCTTTTCGAAGGAGGCAGCCAGTGCGATTGCAAGAGCGAGGAGAGCTTCTACCATTAGAGTTTACCAATCGAAGTGGGAAATCTTCCGAGACTGGTGCAAGTCAGTATCTGTATCCTCGTCCAGTACCTCTGTAGCCCAAATCGCTGATTTTCTCTTATACCTGAGAAGAGTTCGCTCCCTTTCAGCTCCCACGATCAAGGGCTACAGGAGCATGTTGGCTTCGGTCTTCCGGCATAGAGGCTTAGATCTTTCCAACAATAAAGATCTACAAGATCTCCTTAAGTCTTTTGAGACCTCTAAGGAACGTCGTTTGGCTACACCTGGATGGAATTTAGACGTGGTCCTAAGATTCCTCATGTCAGACAGGTTTGAGCCTTTACATTCAGCCTCCCTGAAGGATCTCACTCTTAAGACTCTTTTCCTGGTGTGCTTGGCCTCGGCTAAAAGAGTCAGTGAGCTTCATGCCTTCAGCAAGAACATCGGTTTTTCGACAGAAAAAGCCACTTGTTCTCTTCAACTTGGTTTCCTGGCCAAGAATGAACTGCCTTCTCGTCCTTGGCCTAAATCTTTTGATATTCCTAGCTTATCAGAGATCGTAGGCAACGAACTAGAGAGAGTATTATGCCCCGTTAGAGCTCTTAAGTTCTATTTAGCTCGTACTAAGCCTTTACGAGGTAAATCTGAAGCGTTATGGTGTTCGGTTAAGAAACCATCCTTACCTATGTCAAAGAATGCTTTGTCATATTTTATCAGATTGTTAATACGAGAAGCTCATTCCCACTTGAGTGAGGAAGACCGATCTTTGCTTAAGGTTAAGACGCACGAGATTAGAGCTATAGCAACTTCCGTGGCCTTCAAGCAAAATAGATCTCTGCAAAGTATCATGGACGCGACCTTTTGGAGAAGCAAGTCAGTGTTCGCGTCATTTTCCTTGAAAGATGTCCAGACTCTTTACGAGGACTGCTACACACTGGGTCCATTCGTAGCAGCGAGTGCAGTAGTGGGTGAGGGTTCAACCACTACACTTCCCTAATTCCATATCCTTTTAATCTGTCTCTTGAAATGTTTTTAAAATTGTTTTTATGGGTTGTTCGGAAGGCTAAGAAGCCTTTCGCATCCTGGTTGATTTGGCGGGTGGTCAAAGTCATTTCTTGAGAGCGCCCAGATTAGGGGTTTTGATGAGGTCCTGTTGTATGGGTTGCAGCCCTTGATACTTCAGCTCTTGGGAGTCTGTCAGCATCCTAAGAGGATCGCTGGGCTCCGTGAGGAAGACAGACTTACAAGGCAGAGTAATCGTCTAAGTCAGCTTCCTTACCAGGTACCTATTTATTTTGGTTTTGTTGTATTGATAACTGTCAAAATGAAAAAACTCTTAGCTTATACGCTGTAAACATAATTACCTCTGGTCTCTACCCACCTCCTTGGGTGTGAATCAGCTATTATATATTCACCGGCTAAGTTAAATATTTAAAAATGATATTTTAATTATAAAATAAATTTTTGAATATACTTACCCGGTGAATATATAAATTAAATGACCCTCCCTTCCTCCCCAATAGAGACGCAGCGGGACGAGAAGAATTGAAGGTTTTGTTTACATACAAGAGTGGTATCTGGCCGACAGTTGGCGCTGGTGGGCACACCCGCAACCTTCATAGCGATCGCTCGCGAGTTTTTTGAGTATGTTTTCTGTCGAGCCGCAGAGTTGCAGCTATTATATATTCACCGGGTAAGTATATTCAAAAATTTATTTTATAATTAAAATATCATATTTCATATATAAACTATAAAAACTAGCAAAATAAGAGGAAGAGAAATAAGATAGAATAGTGTGCCTGAGTGTACATCATCTTATGAGTTATTTCAGTATTAAAAAATAGAGGGAAATGAAAAAGTGTGAAAAGAAAAAAAACTGAAACATATTTATACATGCAAGTCAAATTGGAATATTAAAGAAGGTGTCTACAAATTTTGCATCGAAAAGTGGTTAGTGAAAAATGGGAATATTAAAGGAAAATAATAAGTAATGTCAGGAGTGAGTTATATATATACAGTATATATATATATATATATATATATATATATATATATATATATATATATATATATATATATACACACATACACACACATATATATATATATATATATATATATATATATATATATATATATATATATATATATATATATATATGTGTGTGTGTGTGTGTGTGTTAGTAATATTAGGACTTATTTAAGTGCAGTTACAGAGAATAGTCGAGCTTTCATGCTATAGTTGAGGACAGTCAGGGAAGATGAAGTGGAGTGTCTCTTCTAAGAGAACGACACTCCAAAATCAAACCATTGTTTTCTAGTCTTGGGTAGTGCCATAGCTTCTGTTCCATTGTCTTCCAATGTCTTGGGTTTAGAGTTCTATTGCTTGAGGGTACACTCTGGCACACACTTCTATCCATTTCCGTATATCTTTTCCTCACTTGGCTATTTACCTAGTTGGAGCCATTATATGTCTTATAGCATCCTTCTTTTCCAAATAGAATTGTATCTAAGCCAGTAATGATAATGATAATAATAACAATAACAATATAGATTAAGTATCATTTGTTTCAGAAGTCTTTTATCATTATAGAAACTTGCTGATAGAATTAACCCAAGTAGGAAGAGTGTTTAATCAGTCAGGTTATTGAATGAACGTGTGTCGCTACCTAGAAATCCCAAATAGAAATATAATACTCAACTTGGGAGCATGGATCTCCAAAACGTTTGACATCTTCAAAAAACAAAATAACAGAGAGCTACGAAAAACATGTCCGAACGTTTACGGGTGCTAACAAGGAATAATGGGAGAAGGTTAGGTAGTGGTGGTGGTGGTGGGGTGGGGGGTGGGGGCAGTAGCTGTAGGGAACAACACCTCGTAGTAACGGGGGATTTTTAGAAGGGGAAAGTCTAATTGGAAAGGGATCTCTGGTAGTGGTATCACTCGCCCCAGTTTTAATACCGACACCCTTTAGGGGTGAGCGAGCTGGATATATTCCTAGCACTCCATGCAACTTTTTTCTATGGTATATTTAGCAGTATTTATACCTTTGAAATGGTGCTTTAAGGAGCATTTCACTGGGCAACACAGGTCTCTCACCCAGAAATAGATTTTTCCTTTGTCAAAATCCCTTTTTTAGTTGTTCTTTTCCAAAGAAAATAGATTAGTTTCACAAAATTTTTCTCATGATGAAACTAGTTTAGATATCATGAAAGTTCAAAAGGTTGACACCTGACATGCACTAGTTGATAGGTCACCATGGAATTAATGATATGTATGTCATGAAAAGGAAGAGTATAATGTAAGGTTTACTTTAGTGGTATACTTTATTTTATTCCACAAGGTAAAAATAGGAAGCCTTAGCACTTGACTTTCCTTGATTTAGTTATTTTGTTGATAATTTATGACTTTTGTCTTATTTGGACGTCAAGAGTTATATAGTTATTTTTGTGTGTCGTATTTTTTGTTCAACCAGTATTTTTTTTTTTTTTTTTTTTTTTTATAAAGTAATACTTTTTAATAGGGCACAGATGACAGAATATAGCCGTATGAATTGCTATATCATTATTTCAGTTGAGATAATTTATCTCTAACATTTTTTTCTCCCTCACAATAAAAATTTATGATTCCAGGTATACTGTAAAGTACTTAGTAATTTTTGATGAGTAGCTTTTCAAATGTGGTATATCTACATGGTATTTTGATTATTTTTGAAAGGGATGATAGGTTTCAAGTTGATTTCCATCATATTTATGCATGTAAATTTGAGGAAAAAATTATACTCTTGAATTAGATAACATTAAGGTTGAAAAATGTGATAACTTACATCATTGATATTATTGTGATAAAGTAGTTACTTTTCAGTACTTTAAAGGTTTGTTCTGTCGAGATATTTGTAGTTTAAATGCACTGTAACTGATATTACACAATTTTGACAGGCTGGAGTCCACAGAAGACTTTGCAAAGAACCTCCTAGAGCATCTCATGGTATGAAACGCAAGTTGCAGTCCATGAAGATAGCCAACGTCTTGGAAACTTTAGCGCAAGTTTGGAACGCAGACGGTTCCCAAGAATATGAAGCCGAGGGTGACGCAGACTCGGACATCCAAAACGGTGACGTCAAGCCAGTTAAAAGGGTCCTCTACGATTCGGGTGGAACTGCCGGGAGAAACGTCAAATTGTACGACATCCCCAGCAGGTCAAAGACGCCGAGCGGTAACCCTAATGCGGGGGTGTACGTATACGACTTTAAATCGGAGTGGCACAACACCCTCCCTTTCATCAAGAGGGGTCCAACAGTACACCAGTTTTGGTGTGATATTTGCAAAGTCATGGATTTCTGTGACTACCAGGGAAATGACGGCATTCGGTGGCATGTCCAGAGCCTTGCGCATCAGGAGAAAGCCAAGGAGCTGCAGAAAGTGCCAAAACCACCTCCAAAATCAACAACTCCAGGAAAATCAGCTGTTCAATTGGAAACAAAGGTGAGATGTTAGATTATTTCTCGTTTAGAAATTTCAAGATATTTTTTGTCGGGTGGGGTTTTTGTCATGTGGGGATTTTGTCGGGTGGGGTTTTTGTCATGTGGGGGTTTTGTCGGGTGAGGGTTATGTCGGATGGGGGTTATGTCGGATGGGGGTTTTGTCAGTGGGGGTTTTGTCGGTTCCCCGGCTAATACTATGTACAGAAAGGATGATCTCTTTTATGGATGAAGATTTACAATTTTAGTTTCTTTGTCTCTCATGTAGTCATCTATTCTACAATACAAGTGAAAGTTTTCTGATCTTACTTTGTCATTTGTTTTCTCTTTTATTATTGGTAAATTTTATGCATGGGTTATAGAGAGATCTATAATTTTACTCAGATATTAGATTTTAGTGAAAGAGAATTGTACCCTTCAGGTCCTATAAGTTTTATTCTAAGCCTGGGTATTTTTTACTCCTTTCTGACTCGTATGAGTCATCTATGTCTGGTTGTTCTATTTCTCTCTTATTAAGTGTATCAGATTTTTACAAAATATATAAATCTTTTTATTAATTGAAAGGAAATTTATTCAGCTATACTAGGAAATTTTTAAAATAATTCCTAGTGCTAATTGGAGTTAGGCAAGACATCCACAAAATAGGTTGGGCACTCAGTTGAAGAATTATTTGCATGAGTGTTATGGGAGAGGAACAAAGCAAATGAAAAGATTATAACAAGAAGAAAAGTGGATAAACAGGAAAAGAATGGTTGCATATCACAGTATAATTATTTTTCTTACGATTGATAGATTTTACATGATGCAATACAACGATAAGTAGAAAGGACAGAGTCAGCAACAGTGCTATGAAAAAGTGATTACAGCAGCTTAAAGCCTTCACTGAGTCCTCCCTTCGTTCCCCTGCAGAATCACAACAAACAGATGTCATTCTTTACTTAACCCTTTTACTCCCAGGCTATTTGGAACTTTCCAACCCTTAACCCCCAGGCGTTTTTTTTTTTCAAGCACATTTTGCAATATATATTTTTTAAATTGTTCTAACAGCCTTAATTTTTGTCATAGAGAGGTCAGGTTGGTCTCATTCTTTTGGAAAATGCCCGAAGTTTCTCATAAAGTTATCAAAAATATGCAAAAAAAAAAAATGTAAATAGCAGTTTTTTGCAAGGACATACCAGTATGTCCATGGGAGTAAAGGGATGAGTTTTGTGAAACGTACCAGTACGTCCATTGGGGGTAAAAGGGTTAAGTGGAAGATGAATACTGTAGAAGCAAAGACCATTATGGATACAAACTGGGCAAAAGAGGTGCATACTCTCATTCTTCCGCATACATATCTATTTTAGTGGCTCATTGATTTGTATATGCAGAGGTTCATCATGTATAATGTTTGCCATGAACATGTAGGATCCAGGACTCTTTTATGTGAGGCTTTTATAGGATTGTATGAAGGATTCAAAGAAAAATATTACTGTTATTAAATATCAAACCTGAATCATAACTGCCACTGACATGTGCGACATCTTATATATGATATGTCAGATGTTCCATTTTGCTTAAAGAGTTCCCACCTCTTTTAGGTCTGGGTCCGCATCTTTTTTCTGCTCCTCTCATTTTTATATGTACTGTTCTGCCTGATAGCTCCTTTCCCCATCTCTCCACACATCCAAACCATTTCAGTCTTAGCGATTTCTCTTAGTGACATCTCTTTGCAACCTCCTCATTTAGTAGTGGATATTTATTATGTAAATAACAATGAATATTGGCATTTTTTCAATATTAATCTTACCCGATAATCATGTAGCTGTCAACTCCGTTGCCCGACAGAATTCTACGGACGGGATACGCCAGCGATCGCTATACAAGAGGGGGGTGTACTCACCAGCGCCACCTGTGGCCAGGTACTGCAGTACTTCTTGTTGACACCACCTCAATTTTTCCTCTGTCGTGCTTCCGGCAAGACCTACATGGATACGCTTATAATTTTGGAGTCTTTGTTCACGGTTTTGGTGAAGTATTGCTCTGAGATTTCAGCTTTCGCTATACAGGAAGCTTTTCCCTTAGCTTAGATAGCTTTTGGATTGATTTTGATTAATGGTATAACAATCTTTGCTTTAATTTGGAATCCCCCCTTGACTGTTCTCTGATTCAAGATGTCCGACCATTCTCAAGCTCCTCCCCAAAGACGATGTAGGACTTGTATTAGGCGTCTTCCGAAGGCCTCGGTTGATCCTCACACCGTTTGTTCCGACTGTAGGGGAAAATCCTGTCAGTTGGAAGATCGATGTGAGGAATGTGCCAGACTTTCGGAACTTGATTTTATTCGATTTCTCAAGTATACGACTAAGTTAGAGAGAGAGAGAGTTAGGAGGAGTTCGGCTCGCTCTTTACTTTATTCCTCCCCCCATGATCCTCAACCTTTTCCTCCCCCTGTAGTGGCTACCCCCGAACCTATTATTAGTGCTCAGCCTGATATGTCGGATGTTTTACGTGCCATTCAGGCTTTAGGTGATAAGGTGGAGTCGGTAGTGAGTGACCACAAGTTTCTCTTGGCAGATGTCAAGGAACTTAAAGTGAAAAGTGCAGTGGGAAGTGGTAGTGCCAGTGCTGTGCCTAGTGTCAGTGTCAGTGTTGCGCATGAGGATACTTCTGTGCGTGCCAGTCGTCCTCCCAGTCCGGGACCTCTTGCAAGCTCCCAAGCCCAGGGGAGAAGCAATGTCGAAGGGCAAAAGGGTTCGGCAGGCCTTGATCGGCGCACAGTAGTATCCTCAGTGGTTGCGGGCGTATCTTATAGAGATCGTCACTTCCACTCTCAGACGATTGAGCCCTTTATTTCCTCGTCTGCAGAAGATGTTTCCGGGAGGAAACGCTGGACCCAGGTCTCAAGGCCTCTTAAGCGTAAGGTCCAGACCGCGCGAGTCCAACAGCCCGGGTGTAGCCACTGGGCTAGCTCGGACTCGCCGCAGTCATCGGATGGCTGCACGCCTCCTAAGAGAGGTAAAGCTTTGCCTCAACAGACCTCAACTTCTGTTAAAGCTATGCCTCAACAGACCTCAACTGCTGTTGATCCCAAGTTGGCTATGCTGCAGACTATGCAGTCGCAGCTTGCGGTGTTGATGCAGGAGTTTCAGGCAAAGAAGGTTATCACACCTCCTCCTGCGAGCGCTCCCCCACCTCTGCGCAGTCCAGCCTGCCAGACGTATGAGGTTGAGGTTCCTCAAGCTACCTCCATGCGTGAGCTACCGCTTTGGGAGTTGCCAGATACCAGCGCTGTGCAGCAACCTCCACTTTCCTTGAGGCAGGAGCCTCTTGCCACGCGGCAACCTCCTCAACACTTGGGGCAGGAGTCTTATGCTTTGCAGCAACCTCCTCTACCCTTGAGGCAGGAGCCTCTTGAGTTGCAACCATCCTCGAGGCAGCAACCTCTTGCGGTGCGACAACCTCCACCATCCTTGAGGCAGCAACCTCAACTCTTGCAGCAGCCACCTCCACTTTCCTCGAGGCTAGAACCTCAACTCTCGAGGCAAGCACCTCAACTCTTGAGGCTAGAACCTCAACTCGTGGGACAAGAGCCTCTCTCTGCGCAGCCACCTCAACCCTTGAGGCAAGCGCAACCCTTGAGGCAGGAACCTCATGCTATGAGACAGCCACCTAAACGCATGCAGCAACCACTTTCTTCTCAGCTTAAGCCGCTTCCTATTCAACTTGAACCGCAGTTTATGCAGCATGAGCCTCATGCTTTACAGCATTCGCCTCTCACCACGCTTGCTCCTCAGACCCCCGCAGAACCTCCTTCATCCCAGCCTCAGGACTTTGTCATTACCAGCCCTCATCCTTTTCAGCAGACTCTTGAGGATGAATCCGCTAGTGCGCATGCACCCGTGCTTCAGGATTCAGCCATTCAGCATACTGCTTTATCGTTACCTCTCGCTTCTCAACACTCAGGTGATGAGGTTTCTGAGGATGAAGCGGCTCACCTGGATGATCCTTCATCTGATGTGGAGGAACCCAAGTCATTGCCACCCTCCATTGACTTTCGCAAGGTCCTTACTCTTTTCAGAGAGTTATACCCTGAACATTTTGTTTCTGCTACCCCTCGTTCTCCTCCATCCGAGTTCTCTCTAGGCATGCAACCTGTTAAGTCTGCCTACACTAAGCTTGTCTTCGCCAGATCGTCAAAGAGAGCTTTGAGAATATTAGGGGATTGGTTGCAGTCCAAGCAGCAACTGGGAAAAACGTCTTTTATGTTTCCGCCTCCTAAGCTGGCTTCTAAGGCGGGCGTCTGGTATGCCACGGGAGAGGATCCAGGCTTGGGGGTCCCTGCCTCTGCCCAGGCTGACTTCTCAAGTTTGGTTGACTCTCCACGAAGGTCGGCTATGAGACGCTCTAAGGTCTGCTGGACCTTTTCTGACCTGGACCACTTCTTAAAGGGAGTCTTTCGCGCCTTTGAAATTTTTAATTTCCTCGACTGGTGCCTGGGGGCCTTGAGCAAGAAGACTGCCCCTTCTGACAAAGACTCGGCCATGCTGATTATGTCCTGTATGGACAAAGCAATTCGCGATGGTTCCGGCGAACTTGCCTCTATGTTTGTATCGGGAGTCCTCAAGAAAAGGGAACAACTTTGCTCCTTCCTTTCCACTGGTATCACCTCTTGCCAAAGGTCACAGTTACTTTTTGCTCCCCTGTCTAAGTTCCTGTTTCCTGAGGATCTTATCAAGGAAATGTCTGCGGCTCTTATACAGAAGGATACGCATGACCTCGTGGCCTCTTCAGCACGGAAGGCTAAGGTTGCACCTTCAGTTCCAAGAACTTACCGCACCCCAGTGGCTGATACTCCTGCTACCAGATTTATTCCGCCCTTTCGTGGTAGAGCCCCCAGCCGAGGAAGTACCCGCCCAGACGGTCACAGGGGCAGGTCCAAGAAAGGTACCAAGTCTTCGAAAAGCAAACATTGACTCTCCTCCTCTCCAGACAGCCGTAGGAGCCAGACTCAAGACCTTCTGGCAAGCTTGGGAAAGAAGAGGTGCAGACGCCCAGTCTGTCAAGTGGCTAAGGGAGGGTTACAGGATCCCATTCTGCCGCAATCCCCCTCTGACCACTTTTCCCATCAACCTCTCTCCCAACTACAAGGAAAAGGACAAGAGGCTAGCGTTACATCAAGAGGTGTCGCTCCTGTTACAGAAGGAGGCAGTGGTGATAGTCCGGGATCATCAATCCCCGGGCTTTTACAACCGTCTCTTCCTGGTGGCCAAGAAGACAGGAGGTTGGAGACCGGTGCTGGACGTCAGTGCGCTCAATGCTTATGTCACCAAGCAGACGTTCACTATGGAGACGACGAAGTTGGTCCTAGCAGCGGTCAGGCAGGAGGACTGGATGGTCTCGTTGGATCTGAAAGACGCCTACTTTCACGTCCCCATTCATCCAGACTCCCAACCTTTTCTGAGATTCGTTTTTGGAAAGATTGTGTACCAATTCCAAGCCCTGTGTTTTGGCCTAAGCACAGCACCTATGGTGTTTACGCGACTGATGAGGAATATTGCCAAATTCCTCCACTTGGCGGACATCAGAGCCTCCCTTTATTTAGACGACTGGCTTTTAAGAGCCCCCACAAGTCGTCGCTGTCTGGAGAGTCTCAGATGGACTTTGGACTTGACCAAGGAACTGGGTCTTTTGGTCAACTTAGAGAAGTCCCAGCTTATTCCTTCCCAAACTATCGTTTACCTGGGAATGGAGATTCGGAGTCAAGCTTTTCGGGCTTTTCCGTCGGCCCCAAGAATCAACCAAGCCCTAGAGTGCATCCTGAGCATGCTGAAGAGGAACAGATGCTCGGTGAGACAGTGGATGAGTCTAACAGGGACCCTGTCATCGTTAGCCCTGTTCACCGAGTTAGGGAGACTCCACCTCCGCCCCCTTCAATACCATCTAGCAGCTCACTGGGACAAGAATATGACGCTCGAAGCGGTCTCTATTCCTGTTACCAAAGAGATGAAGACCACTCTCATGTGGTGGAAGAGCAACATCCTTCTCAAGGAGGGTCTCTCGTTAGCTGTTCAGACCCCCAATCTTCATCTCTATTCGGACGCATCAGACTCGGGCTGGGGCGCGACCTTGGACGGACAGGAATGCTCGGCAACATGGAACAAGGAACAGGAAACGCTTCACATCAATTGCAAGGAGTTGTTGGCAGTACATCTGGCCTTAATGAACTTCAAGTCCCTCCTGCTAAACAAGGTGGTGGAGGTGAGCTCCGACAACACCACAGCCTTGGCATACATCTCCAAGCAGGGAGGGACTCATTCGAGGAAGCTGTACGAGATAGCAAGGGACCTCCTCATTTGGTCAAGAAGTCTAAACCTCACGCTGGTAACGAGATTCATTCAGGGCAACATGAATGTCTCGGCAGATCGCCTCAGCAGGAAGGGTCAAATCATCCCCACAGAATGGACCCTTCACAAGAACGTGTGCAACAGACTTTGGACCTTGTGGGGTCAGCCAACGATAGATCTGTTCGCCACCTCCATGACCAAGAGGCTCCCATTGTACTGTTCCCCAATTCCAGACCCGGCAGCAGTTCACGTGGATGCTTTTCTGCTGGATTGGTCCCATCTCGATCTATATGCATTCCCGCCGTTCAAGATCATCAACAGAGTTATTCAGAAGTTCGTCTCTCACGAAGGGACACGGCTGACGTTGGTTGCTCCCCTTTGGCCTGCAAGAGAATGGTTCACAGAGGTACTGCAATGGCTGGTCGACGTTCCCAGGACTCTCCCTCTAAGAGTGGACCTTCTACGTCAACCTCACGTAAAGAAGGTACACCCAAGCCTCCACGCTCTTCGTCTGACTGCCTTCAGACTATCGAAAGACTCTCTAGAGCTAGAGGCTTTTCGAAGGAGGCAGCCAGAGCGATTGCCAGAGCAAGGAGGATATCCACTCGCAGAGTCTATCAATCCAAGTGGGAAGTCTTCCGAAGCTGGTGCAGAGCCAATGCAGTTTCCTCTACCAATACCTCTGTAACCCAAGTTGCTGACTTCCTGTTACATCTTAGGAATGTTAGATCTCTTTCGGCTCCTACGATCAAAGGGTACAGAAGTATGTTGGCATCAGTTTTCCGCCACAGAGGCTTGGATCTTTCCTCCAACAAGGATCTACAGGACATCCTTAAGTCTTTCGAGACCTCTAAAGAACGTCGCTTGTCCACTCCAGGCTGGAATCTAGACGTAGTCTTAAGGTTCCTTATGTCTCCTAGATTTGAACCTCTCCAGTCAGCCTCTTTCAAAGACCTTACTCTCAAAACTCTTTTCCTCGTCTGCCTTGCAACAGCCAAAAGAGTTAGTGAGGTTCACGCCTTCAGCAGGAACATAGGATTCACATCCGAAACAGCAACATGTTCCTTACAGCTCGGGTTTTTGGCAAAAAATGAACTTCCTTCACGTCCTTGGCCTAGATCGTTCGAAATTCCTAGCCTTTCCAACATGGTGGGTAACGAGCTAGAGAGAGTTCTTTGCCCTGTCAGAGCTCTAAAGTACTATCTTAAAAGGTCAAAACCTATACGAGGACAATCAGAGGCCTTATGGTGTGCCATCAAGAAACCTTCGATGCCTATGTCCAAAAACGCAGTTTCGTATTACATAAGGCTTCTGATTAGAGAAGCTCATTCTCACATGAAGGATGAAGACCTTGCTTTGCTGAAGGTAAGGACCCACGAAGTGAGAGCTGTAGCTACTTCGATGGCCTTCAAACAGAACCGTTCTCTGCAGAGTATTATGGATGCAACCTATTGGAGGAGCAAGTCAGTGTTTGCATCATTTTATCTCAAAGATGTCCAGTCTCTTTACGAGAACTGCTACACCCTGGGACCATTCGTAGCAGCGAGTGCAGTAGTAGGTGAGGGCTCAGCCACTACATTCCCTTAATCCCATAACCTTTTTTAACCTTTCTCTTGAATGCTTTTATTGTTGTTTTTGGGTTGTTACGGTAGGCTAAGAAGCCTTCCGCATCCTAGTTGATTTGGCGGGTGGTCAATTCGTTCTTGAGAAGCGCCTAGGTTAGAGGTTGTGTAGAGGTCCTTTAGTATGGGTTGCAGCCCTTTATACTTCAGCACCTTAGAGTTGTTCAGCCTCCTAAGAGGAACGCTGCGCTCAGTAAGGAAGACGAACTTATTAAAGGCAGAGTAATGGTTCAAGTCGACTTCCTTACCAGGTACTTATAATTTCATTGTTATTTTGAATAACTGATAATATGAAATACGGGATACTTAGCTTCTTGATATACATGTACACTGGTTTTCACCCACCTCCCTGGGTGTGAATCAGCTACATGATTATCGGGTAAGATTAATATTGAAAAATGTTATTTTCATTAGTAAAATAAATTTTTGAATATACTTACCCGATAATCATGATTTAATTGACCCACCCTTCCTCCCCATAGAGAACCAGTGGACCGAGGAAAAATTGAGGTGGTGTCAACAAGAAGTACTGCAGTACCTGGCCACAGGTGGCGCTGGTGAGTACACCCCCCTCTTGTATAGCGATCGCTGGCGTATCCCGTTCGTAGAATTCTGTCGGGCAACGGAGTTGACAGCTACATGATTATCGGGTAAGTATATTCAAAAATTTATTTTACTAATGAAAATAACATTTTTCATCAATCTTTTCACCTCGGCCATCTTGTTGCTATCCTTACTGGCCTCTTCTCCATGGTCGTTACAGCTCTTGCAGCACTGTAGACAGGACCTAAGGTTCTGCAGAGTCCTTTGTGGCCTAGGAGCACTGCTTTTTTTCCATTAGATTTCAATCCACTCTAATTTGGCCTCTTCCAACCAGAATTTTCAACATCTTTTGCCTTAAATTTCTCCAACATTCACCTCTTTAGGCATTACAGAAATTCCTTGATTGTGGTCAGGAAATGTGCATGATTGGCCTCGATTTTAGTGGTGCCTTTGACAGTGTTAATCATGAAGCCCTTGTTTTCAGACTCAAACAGTTGGGAGTTGGTAGGTTGTTTCTTAGCATTATTATTTAATTTTTAAGTAATAGATCTCTAGAGTTGTTGATGGGCACCATAGTGCATATAGGAATGTTATATCTGGTGTTCCACAGGGTAGTGTTCTTGGTCCATTACTTTTCATACTATATATACATGACATGAGGTTTGGCCTAGAAAACAAGCTTGTATATGCAGATGATGCTACTCTGCATCAATTCAATTTCTTGAATGTAGATTTTGGATTGCTGAATCCCGTAATAGAGATCTAGCTAAAATTAGTGCATGGTGCAAATTATGGGGTATGAAGTTGAATCCTAACAAAATTCAAAGTATGATTGTAAGTAGGTCAAGTACAGTGGCTTCTCAACATCCGGATCTCAGCATTGATGATGTTTTTTTAACTTTGTATGACTTTTAAAATTTTAGGTGTGATTCTTGACAGCAAATTTACTTTTGAGAAACACATTAGGTCAGTGTCTTCTTCAATTGCACAAAAAATTGGCTTATTGAGAAAGTCTTACAAGATTTTCAGTGATCAATCTATTCTGAAAAAGTGTTTTAATTCTTTCATTCTACCTTGTTTTGAATATTGTTCTCCTGTCTGGTCTTCAGCTGCAGATTCTCATCTTAATTTGTTAGACAGGAACTTACGGTCTATTAAATTCCTTATTCCTGATTTAGATAGATATTAGTCTTTGGCACCATCGTTCAATTAGTTCATTATGCATGTTGCATGAGGTTTTTCATAATTCTGACCATCCTTTACATTTGGATCTTCCTGGACAGTTCCATCCTGTTCGTAATACTAGGCATGTAGTTAATTCTAAGTCAGGCTTTCTCCATCATGAGGCTCAATACTACACTATTCTAGAAGTTTTATTCCAGCTGTGACCAAGTTGTGGAGTGATCTTCCTAATCAGGTAGTTGAATCAGTAGAACTTCAAAAGTTCAAACTTGCAGCAAAGGTTTTTATGTTGAACAGGCTGACATAAGTCTTTTTATATTTCATATGTGACATCTGTTTTGATGATGTTACTATTTTTTAAAATAATTTATTGTTAATTTTTTCTCATTGTTTATTTATTTCCTCATTTTCTTTCCTCTCTGGGCTATTTTTCCATGTTGGAGCCCCTGGACTTATAGCATCTTGTTTTTCCAACTAGGGTTGTCGCTTGGCTATTAATAATGATGATAATAATAATCCATCAAGTGACATCTTTGGCAATGAAGAATTGCTTCAGTTGTCTCATTTTATTACCTTATAAATTGATTCACGTGTCTCATTGAATTACTATACAATACAATATGTTAATAGTTATAGCAACTTCCTGTCCTTTCATTACCTGCTTTATAGTCAAATTTTGTTGCTTTACTCATTACTTTGTCAGATGTCCTCTCAAAATCAACAAATAGTTATAGCAACTTCATGCCCTTTCATTACCTGCTCTATAGTCAAATTTAGTTGCTTCACTCATTACTTTGTCAGATGTCCTCTCAAAGTCAACTAATATATTAGTTATAGCAACTTCCTGCCCTTTCATTACCTGCTCTATAGTCAAATTTAGTTGCTTCACTCATTACTTTGTCAGATGTCCTCTCAAAGTCAACAAATATATTAGTTATAGCAACTTCCTGCCCTTTCATTACCTGCTTTATAGTCAAATTTAGTTGCTTCACTCATTACTTTGTCAGATGTCCTCTTAAAGTCAACAAATAGTTATAGCAACTTCCTGCCCTTTCATTACCTGCTTTATAGTCAAATTTAGTTGCTTCACTCATTACTTTGTCAGATGTCCTCTCAAAGTCAACAAATAGTTATAGTAACTTCCTGCCCTTTCATTACCTGCTCTATAGTCAAATTTAGTTGCTTCACTCATTACTTTGTCAGATGTCCTCTCAAAGTCAACAAATATATTAGTTATAGCAACTTCCTGCCCTTTCATTACCTGCTTTATAGTCAAATTTAGTTGCTTCACTCATTACTTTGTCAGATGTCCTCTCAAAGTCAACAAATAGTTATAGCAACATACTGCCCTTTCATTACCTGCTTTATAGTCATATTTAGTTGCTTCACTCATTACTTTTTCAGATGTCCTCTCAAAGTCAACAAATATATTAGTTATAGTAACTTCCTGCCCTTTCATTACCTGCTCTATAGTCAAATTTAGTTGCTTCACTCATTACTTTGTCAGATGTCCTCTCAAAGTCAACAAATATATTAGTTATAGCAACTTCCTGCCCTTTCATTACCTGCTTTATAGTCAAATTTAGTTGCTTCACTCATTACTTTGTCAGATGTCCTCTCAAAGTCAACAAATATATTAGTTATAGCAACTTCCTGCCCTTTCATTACCTGCTTTATAGTCAAATTTAGTTGTTTCACTCATTACTTTGTCAGATGTCCTCTCAAAGTCAACAAATATATTAGTTATAGCAACTTCCTGCCCTTTCATTACCTGCTCTATAGTCAAATTTAGTTGCTTCACTCATTACTTTGTCAGATGTCCTCTCAAAGTCAACAAATAGTTATAGCAACATCCTGCCCTTTCATTACCTGCTTTATAGTCAAATTTAGTTGCTTCACTCATTACTTTGTCAGATGTCCTCTTAAAGTCAACAAATATATTAGTTATAGCAACTTCCTGCCCTTTCATTACCTGCTCTATAGTCAAATTTAGTTGCTTCACTCATTACTTTGTCAGATGTCCTCTCAAAGTCAACAAATAGTTATAGCAACATCCTGCCCTTTCATTACCTGCTTTATAGTCAAATTTAGTTGCTTCACTCATTACTTTGTCAGATGTCCTCTCAAAGTCAACAAATAGTTATAGTAACTTCCTGCCCTTTCATTACCTGCTCTATAGTCAAATTTAGTTGCTTCACTCATTACTTTGTCAGATGTCCTCTCAAAGTCAACAAATATATTAGTTATAGCAACTTCCTGCCCTTTCATTACCTGCTTTATAGTCAAATTTAGTTGCTTCACTCATTACTTTGTCAGATGTCCTCTCAAAGTCAACAAATATATTAGTTATAGCAACTTCCTGCCCTTTCATTACCTGCTTTATAGTCAAATTTAGTTGCTTCACTCATTACTTTGTCAGATGTCCTCTCAAAGTCAACAAATATATTAGTTATAGCAACTTCCTGCCCTTTCATTACCTGCTTTATAGTCAAATTTAGTTGCTTCACTCATTACTTTGTCAGATGTCCTCTCAAAGTCAACAAATATATTAGTTATAGCAACTTCCTGCCCTTTCATTACCTGCTTTATAGTCAAATTTAGTTGCTTCACTCATTACTTTGTCAGATGTCCTCTCAAAGTCAACAAATAGTTATAGTAACTTCCTGCCCTTTCATTACCTGCTCTATAGTCAAATTTAGTTGCTTCACTCATTACTTTGTCAGATGTCCTCTCAAAGTCAACAAATATATTAGTTATAGCAACTTCCTGCCCTTTCATTACCTGCTTTATAGTCAAATTTAGTTGCTTCACTCATTACTTTGTCAGATGTCCTCTCAAAGTCAACAAATAGTTATAGCAACATACTGCCCTTTCATTACCTGCTTTATAGTCAAATTTAGTTGCTTCACTCATTACTTTGTCAGATGTCCTCTCAAAGTCAACAAATATATTAGTTATAGTAACTTCCTGCCCTTTCATTACCTGCTCTATAGTCAAATTTAGTTGCTTCACTCATTACTTTGTCAGATGTCCTCTCAAAGTCAACAAATATATTAGTTATAGCAACTTCCTGCCCTTTCATTACCTGCTTTATAGTCAAATTTATTTGCTTCACTCATTACTTTGTCAGATGTCCTCTCAAAGTCAACAAATAGTTATAGCAACTTCCTGCCCTTTCATTACCTGCTTTATAGTCAAATTTAGTTGCTTCACTCATTACTTTGTCAGATGTCCTCTCAAAGTCAACAAATAGTTATAGTAACTTCCTGCCCTTTCATTACCTGCTCTATAGTCAAATTTAGTTGCTTCACTCATTACTTTGTCAGATGTCCTCTCAAAGTCAACTAATATATTAGTTATAGCAACTTCCTGCCCTTTCATTACCTGCTCTATAGTCAAATTTAGTTGCTTCACTCATTACTTTGTCAGATGTCCTCTCAAAGTCAACAAATATATTAGTTATAGCAACTTCCTGCCCTTTCATTACCTGCTTTATAGTCAAATTTAGTTGCTTCACTTATTACTTTGTCAGATGTCCTCTTAAAGTCAACAAATAGTTATAGCAACTTCCTGCCCTTTCATTACCTGCTTTATAGTCAAATTTAGTTGCTTCACTCATTACTTTGTCAGATGTCCTCTCAAAGTCAACAAATAGTTATAGTAACTTCCTGCCCTTTCATTACCTGCTCTATAGTCAAATTTAGTTGCTTCACTCATTACTTTGTCAGATGTCCTCTCAAAGTCAACAAATATATTAGTTATAGCAACTTCCTGCCCTTTCATTACCTGCTTTATAGTCAAATTTAGTTGCTTCACTCATTACTTTGTCAGATGTCCTCTCAAAGTCAACAAATATATTAGTTATAGCAACTTCCTGCCCTTTCATTACCTGCTTTATAGTCAAATTTAGTTGCTTCACTCATTACTTTGTCAGATGTCCTCTCAAAGTCAACAAATAGTTATAGTAACTTCCTGCCCTTTCATTACCTGCTCTATAGTCAAATTTAGTTGCTTCACTCATTACTTTGTCAGATGTCCTCTCAAAGTCAACAAATATATTAGTTATAGCAACTTCCTGCCCTTTCATTACCTGCTTTATAGTCAAATTTAGTTGCTTCACTCATTACTTTGTCAGATGTCCTCTCAAAGTCAACAAATATATTAGTTATAGCAACTTCCTGCCCTTTCATTACCTGCTTTATAGTCAAATTTAGTTGCTTCACTCATTACTTTGTCAGATGTCCTCTCAAAGTCAACAAATAGTTATAGTAACTTCCTGCCCTTTCATTACCTGCTCTATAGTCAAATTTAGTTGCTTCACTCATTACTTTGTCAGATGTCCTCTCAAAGTCAACAAATATATTAGTTATAGCAACTTCCTGCCCTTTCATTACCTGCTTTATAGTCAAATTTATTTGCTTCACTCATTACTTTGTCAGATGTCCTCTCAAAGTCAACAAATAGTTATAGCAACTTCCTGCCCTTTCATTACCTGCTTTATAGTCAAATTTAGTTGCTTCACTCATTACTTTGTCAGATGTCCTCTCAAAGTCAACAAATAGTTATAGTAACTTCCTGCCCTTTCATTACCTGCTCTATAGTCAAATTTAGTTGCTTCACTCATTACTTTGTCAGATGTCCTCTCAAAGTCAACAAATATATTAGTTATAGCAACTTCCTGCCCTTTCATTACCTGCTTTATAGTCAAATTTAGTTGCTTCACTCATTACTTTGTCAGATGTCCTCTCAAAGTCAACAAATAGTTATAGTAACTTCCTGCCCTTTCATTACCTGCTCTATAGTCAAATTTAGTTGCTTCACTCATTACTTTGTCAGATGTCCTCTCAAAGTCAACAAATAGTTATAGTAACTTCCTGCCCTTTCATTACCTGCTCTATAGTCAAATTTAGTTGCTTCACTCATTACTTTGTCAGATGTCCTCTCAAAGTCAACAAATATATTAGTTATAGCAACTTCCTGCCCTTTCATTACCTGCTTTATAATCAATTTTAGTTGCTTCACTCATTACTTTGTCAGATGTCCTCTCAAAGTCAACAAATAGTTATAGCAACATACTGCCCTTTCATTACCTGCTTTATAGTCAAATTTAGTTGCTTCACTCATTACTTTGTCAGATGTCCTCTCAAAGTCAACAAATATATTAGTTATAGCAACTTCCTGCCCTTTCATTACCTGCTCCATAGTCAAATTTAGTTGCTTCACTCATTACTTTGTCAGATGTCCTCTCAAAGTCAACAAATATTTAGTGTAATCTTTAAGTTGTCTGGTATTACGTCTATAATTGACTAAGTGTAAAAATTGTTCTTTTTTTATTTCCTTTGGATGAAGCCAAGCTAGTAAAAGAACTGAAGGATCTTTGAAGAATCCTTTTAGTCGCTAGCTACCTCCGCCTTTTAACTTTAATCAACCTCCTTTCATTCATCTTGCTATCCAGTCTCCCTTAAATGTTACTTTGTATTTCATGTTATATACAGGTACTTTGTTAATTGTTATCTTGCTTCCCACCCTTTCAGTTACCTCCCTTTACTGTCTTAATACGATATTGATTAACCTAGTGGATCCAGAATCAGGTTGTCAGACCAAACTTCTATAAGTCAACCAAACTGTGGTCAATTTTGATAATCTAATTCCTCTAAACTTTTGCACTTCAATGCATCCCATTTTCTTTTGCTTATTATTTTTATAATATTTTCTTACTTTTCTGGTCTCATCTTGTAATTTACCAATTCAACTCCTACAACATATTTTTAAAATCTTGAAAAGGCATTTATCTGAGTACCAAGACAAATGATAAAAGTACGTGTTAATTTTGTAATGTTTCTCCATTTTAACATTGTAGGTAGAGTTGAAGGTAGTGACAGGCATATCAGAAGAGTTTGAAATTCTTTTTGATATTTATCGGTGATCGGCACTGCACTCTTTGGTTTCATTCTCGGTAATGATGAAAGCTATAAAGAAATACAAGAAATGTGGTCCCTGGAAGCTACTTTATGCATAAAGAAAAAAGCTAACATAAAAACATTTGTGATGATCAAAGCAGTCTGTTTCATTCTAGGCATGCCCCTATAGATATCCATACTTATATCCAAAGCAGTATCTTTCCTTTCTGTTCAGGTGTTCTAATAAAAGTCTCCTACTAGTATGATCTTTGGCTGGCCCTTTAGTCATTGCATTTGATAACGTTTCTTGAATTGGAAATAAACATTGATCTCTTTGATATATTTTTCTTGTGTATACCTCGCCTTGATTTTCTAGGAAGGTTACCTTAGTTTTTTACTTATATACAGTATTTACTATGTATTTGTGTCTGAATAGAAAGTATGTTACTGGAGCATTCTGTTTCAGTGTAAGGCTGGTGATACAACTGTGAGCAGAGTACGATTATTGTTCATTAGATTATCACCTAAACCATAGTTTCAGGTATCACTTTGAATTTAATCAATATTCTTAATATATTTTTCAAAAGAGAATTCCTATTTTGATTTTAGCTTGCAGTCTAGTACAGTTTTGATGATTGCTCCTAAGCAGTTTTAAGGAAACATAATATTATGCATTTTTAGTAAGATATATCCTAATGTAAGTGTTTTGTATTTCAGGTTGTTGATGTAAAAAAGCTGGAGAAGATGGTGCTTGCCAAACCAGAAATTGTCGACAGGGCGATCATTATATCCGTTGACATAAAAACGTTGCCAAGAAGTGACATTGAAATGGTGAAAGATATCCTATCTGTTGTAGGAGAGAAAAATGTGGAGGAAATAGACATAGTGACGAAAACATTAATACTCCTGACGTTGCGAGAAGGCTGCGAAACTATGCTCGATTCAGTTAGGATGATCAAGTTCTACGATATTTTTGACTTGACTGAAATCCATTACACATTAAATTTTCTGCATCCCATCGAATCCAACATTGAAGGCATGCTCACGGGATTGCCACGCCTGATATCGTCCTCAGAATTGCCGTGCATAGAGGAGCATATTGGAAAATACATGCCCTACCTGGCAGATATAAAGATGGATTACGTCCCATGGCCAGACACTTCGTTAATGAGTGGTAACCTGAAGGTCATGGCCTCAGTGAAGGACCTTGTGGCATCGTACGTGGACCTCAAAAAAACTAGTTACATATATATGGCTGAATTTATGGGTAAACTTAATTTTGAAAACTTTGAGGTTGTTAATGAATGTTCAGCTGACAGTTTACCAGTGGAAGAAAGAAGTGGTGTATCTATTCATAGATGGTGAATGTGGAAGCTTCCTTCAAAGATCTATTGTTGATTTTGCTGTTACATGTCAGTGGTGTTACACCTGAACTATTGTGATATAAAGGTAGACATAAGTCTGAATGTCGTTATTTTTGCCCTGTTGTCTTCAGTGGGAAATATAGAAAAGATTGTCTGTGAAGATTGTTAAGGTATGTGGAAAGTTTTTTTCTAACAAATTATACTCTGCAAAATAGTCAATCCAAAAATAATCATTTCAAGGAATAAAGATTCCAAGTGAAGGTGGTGGGAAATGAAACTCAAAGTTGTTTTAGAAAGATAGTATCTGCCATATTTTCATGATTGCGCTAGAATATTTTTACCTCTGCAGATTAATCCTTGAATGATTTTAACAATTGAAAGTGCATCCTAAACCAGTTTTGATATCACACATAGGATAAATTGAAATCAGTATTGATTCATCATCAACATAAAACCTAGAATGAGTTTAAGCTTTTTGGTTAAGGGCATACTATCTACTGCATTGCTACTTAACCCATTTACCCCCCGGCCTTTTTGGAAATTTCCAACCCTTAACCCCCAGGGGGGGATTTTTTTCCCAGCACATTTTGCAGTATATTTTTTTTAAATTGCTCTAACAGCCTTAGTTTTTGTCATAGAGAGGTCAGGTTGGTCTCATTCTCTTGGAAAATGCCTGAATTTTTTCAAAAAATTATAAAAAATATGAAAATAAAAATTTTTTAGCATTTTTTTGCAAGGACGTACCGGTACGTCCATGGGGGTAAAGGGATGGCTTTTTTGAAACATACCAGTACGTACTTTGGGGGTAAAAGGGTTAAGATTTCCTCATATTTTCCTGTGTTTTAAAGTTGTAAGCATATTGCTTTATGTTTCTTTTAAGAAACTTTATCTTAGAGATATTCTGATTCATTGAAGTCTCCATGGTGACAAGAGTAACTAATGCCTTTTCTTACCTAAGATATGCTGACAGGCCTTCTATGTCTTCCTTTACGTCTCTGATCCTGAATCCCTCTTCCACATACTTGCTTAAATGTCAATATAAAACTTAGGTTCCAATATCTTCTTTTAGACCCCTGGTAGTCTTATGTAGGTGTTGATTAACCCTTTTACCCCCAGGCTATTTGGAACTTTCTATGCCTTAACCCCCACTGGTTATTTTTTATTTAAGCACATTTTGCAGTATATATTTTTCAAATTGCTCTGCTTTTTGCCATAGAGAGGTCAGGTTGGTCTCATTCTCTTGGAAAATGCCTGAAATTTCTCAAAAAATTATCAAAAAAAAAAAAAAATTGTAAATAGCAGTTTTTTGCAAGGACGTACCGGTACGTCCATGGGGGTAAAGGGGTGTGTTTTGTGAAACGTACCAGTACGTCCTTTGGGGGAAAAGGGTTAAGTACACTTCAAAGGATATTCCTCTCTGTTAGCCATCAGATTTATTTTTTCGAAAAACATTCTCATGTCTTTATTTCTCCTTTTTTTGGTTTCATTTGATCAGTTCCTGCTCCCACTTCTTTTATACAGAGCCTATATTTTTAAGACTTCTATTGCTTGTAGTAGTGATTAATATATTTTATCTACTGTATTTCAGATTGATGCCTGTAAAATGTTTAATTTTGGGTTCAACATGCCTCGTGTATCGAAAGAAAATTGGCACAAGGTTATTTGATATTGCATAAGAATAACAAACTCAAAACCATTCTTTTCATGAGAGAGAGAGAGAGAGAGAGAGAGAGAGAGAGAGAGAGAGAGAGAGAGAGAGAGAGAGAGAGAGAGAGAGAGAGAGAGAGAGAGAGAGAGAGAGATTGTTTCCTAAAAATTACAATAACCGGCTTTTATGATTACAACCGCTGTAAATGACATTAGATTACAAAAACAAATATGATATAATAGACTACTTATATAGTATATAATGTATGAAATGAGTAATTGTGTAACATGTATTCTGTATGATAAAATGAAAAACAGAAATTTTGGAAAAAATACTATTAAGTACAGTATGTGATGTGGGTGTTGTTTGCAATGCTGATTTGAATGTGTATTATTATTATTATTATTATTATTATTATTATTATTATTATTATTGGATGGATGGAGTGAAGGAAGCTCTGGGTGATAGGAGGATAGATGTGAGAGAGGCAAGAGAGCGTGCTAGAAATAGGAATGAATGGCGAGCGATTGTGACGCAGTTCCGGTAGGCCCTGCTGCTGCCTCCGATGCCTTAGATGACCGCGGAGGTAGCAGCAGTAGGGGATTCAGCATTATGAAGCTGTGGTGGATAATGTGGGAGGGTGGGCTGTGGCACCCTAGCAGTACCAGCTGAACTCGGTTGAGTCCCTTTTTAGGCTGGGAGGAACGTAGAGAGTAGAGGTTCCCATTTTTGTTTTGTTTCATTTGTTGATGTCGGCTACCCCCAAAAATTGGGGGAATTTCCTTGGTATATGGATGGATTATTATTATTATTATTATTATTATTATTATTATTATTATTATTATTATTATTATTACTTGCCAAGTTACAACCCTAGTTAGAAAAGCAGGATGCTATAAGCCCAGGGGCTCCAACAGGGAAAATAGCCCAGTTAGGAAGTGATAAGAAATTGTCAATGCAGATGTGAATTTATGAAAAATGCCGATAATCTACGAATGTGGAACTGGATACGGATAACCGATACACCACTGGTACTTATTCTGTTTGGGAAGAGCCCAATAAAATTAATGTTTGTAAATAATTTAGTCATAACTGCTCTAAGTAATTTATTTCTTAAAGACTAAAATAGTTATGCATGTGTTGCATACAAAATTGATGATTAAGTAAAACCTGGAAGTGTTGAATTATGGTTAAAATTTTACCTGATTTGTTTTGTTTGTTAGATTGCTATCTCGGCCATGAAGGGCAGAAACTTTCTGATTATAGAAAGGTAGTAAAGAATAGATTTATTTATTTATTTATTTATTTTTTTTTTTTTTTTTTTTTTTTTTTTTTTTTTTTTTTTTTTTTTTTTTTGACAAAATATTACCATACCTTTAATCATGCTTCTGGAAAACCAAGGATATGCTACATAAATTTATCTCTAGAATTTTTCATAATAAGACTCATGTTTCTGTATCACCAGAATCCTCTATTATCAAAAACTTTCCATAAGGCCAAATTAACCCTCTGCTGATTCTGGCAGTGACAAAGTCATTTTCAGGCTTAAGAATTTTTGCCAGAGGCAAAAATTTTTTATAGTGAGCAATGACATCGTGTGTAAACTTACTTATAAAGAGGTTTTGTAACATAACTAAGATTTTTTGTGATGTTGTTGCTGTTCTTAAAATACATACATACATATACCAATGCACTTCCCCCAATTTTGGGGGGTAGCCGACATCAAACAAATGAAACAAAAAAAGGGACGTCTCCTCTCTACGTTCCTCCCAGCCTGACAAGAGACTCAACCGAGTTGGCTGGTACTGCTAGGGTGCCACAGCCCACCCTCCCACATTATCCACCATAGATGAAGCTTTATAATGCTGAATCCCCTACTGCTGCTACCTCTGTGGTCGTCCAAGGCACTGGAGGAAGCAGCAGGGCCTACCAGAACTGTGTCACAATCGCTCGCCATTCATTCCTATTTCTAGCACGCTCTCTTACCTCTCTCACATCTATCCTCCTATCACCCAGAGCTTCCTTCACTCCATCCATCCACCCAAACCTTGGCCTTCCTCTTGTACTTCTCCCATCAACTCTTGCATTCATCACCTACTTTAGCAGACAGCCATTTACCATTCTCTCAACATGGCCAAACCACCTCAACACATTCATATCCACTCTAGCTGCTAACTCATTTCTTACACCCGTTCTCACCCTCACTACTTTGTTCCTAACCCTATCTACTCGAGATACACCAGCCATACTCCTTAGACACTTCATCTCAAACACGTTCAATTTCTGTCTCTCCATCACTTTCATTCCCCACAACTCCGATCCATACATCACAGTTGGTACAATCACTTTTTCATACTGAACTCTCTTTACATTCATGCCCAACCCTCTATTTTTTACTACTCCTTTAACTGCCCCCAAGACTTTGCATCCTTCATTCACTCTCTGACGTACATCTGCTTCCACTCCACCATTTGCTGCAACAACAGACCCCAAGTACTTAAACTGATCCACTTCCTCAAGTAACTCTCCATTCAACATGACATTCAACCTCGTACCACCTTCCCTTCTCGTACAAAATATTTTATTTTAATTGTTAATAACGTCTTGTAATTTCCTTATTTCCTTTCCTCACTGGACTACTTTCCCCGTTGGAGCCCTCGGGCTTATAGCATTCTGCTTTTCCAACTACGGTTGTAGCTTAGGAAGTAATTATGATAATAATAATAATAATAATAATAATAATAGAATGAATAAAGATATAAAGAAATGAAAAATTGCACTTGAAAGAATAAATTTTCTATACAGCTCTTTAAGGGTTACATGAATGGATGATGACAATGTGCGTCATTGGATCATCAGCCGGTTAATGCATCATTAACAATGATGAAAACTGGTTTTCTACATAAGACTGTACAGTTTGTTTGCAATAAAAACAAAGCAAAAGACAGTACAGCTTTCTTCTTAATAGTTCTGTGTTTGTAATGTATAATTGACAAGACTGAAATACCTCTTTTTATGTTGGTTCGACCTGTTCACGACAGCTTCGACTTTTCGTCGCTCGTCTTTAAATATATACAAAAATAAAATTTATCTTACGCTGTTTTACACGACCTTACGTTGATCTCTTTGTTGCACAATACGTAATGATGAAAATTGGCTTAAAAAAAGGATGAAAAGAGTAGTAGTATATACTGTATAGTAGTTTAAATGAAAACGTATGCTACACCTGACAACTTTGTTTCAATTTTTCTAGATTGTAGCGTGTACTTCATGCTGATAAATGTGACATGATATAAGAGATTGGAAAAAACCTTAAGCCAAGGGTCATACAATTGGATCCACCATCATACACGACAAGCACTGCATTATTCAATATGCTACTGAAAAGGCTTCATTGTCTAAAGCTTGTATCGTCAAGTGTGTAGAGGGGCATGATTTACGATGAAGTGGATAGAAAGGCAGAGTCATGGACAGATTTCTACGAACCAAATGCTGATTCAGGTAAGGGCCAGGTCTTTGTTCGAGGAATGTAAAAAACATCCCGATGAAAATGACACTTCATTTACTGTAAGTCATGAGTAGTTTAATAGGTTCAAGAACTGTTCTAGCTAACATAACATTGGAAGTCAAGAAGAATTTGTTGATACTTATGCTTCCAAAAAATTTCCCACGTCTGAAAAAAATTATCGATGAAGCAGGAGAGATGCCAACTTTAAGGTAAAGTGACCATTGTCAATGTGTTAATATTGTATTTTATGTACTTATTGTAGATAAACATTGTACAATACTACATTCTCTCTCTCTCTCTCTCTCTCTCTCTCTCTCTCTCTCTCTCTCTCTCTCTCTCTCTCTCTCTCTCTCTCTCTCTCTCTCTCTATATTCAAATGCATATACGTGAAAACTTATTATTTTAGGTTCAGTACTGTATCTAGTTTTTTATAATATAGCAGGTTGTAAGTACTATACCTTGTCATGCATAGGTGACATTTAGGTCCCTTTAAAAGGTGAAATTCTGACCTAGATTGGAAATCGACCTTCAACACAATTCTTTGAATAATTTA
Organism: Palaemon carinicauda; assembly: GCF_036898095.1. Classification (NCBI taxonomy): domain Eukaryota; kingdom Metazoa; phylum Arthropoda; class Malacostraca; order Decapoda; family Palaemonidae; genus Palaemon; species Palaemon carinicauda. The sequence goes on along the minus strand of NC_090727.1, from coordinate 130,169,240 downwards.
ACAATGTAGAGTGAGGTATTTTTATAGTAGTTAAAGCATTTAATTATAACTAATTGCAATACCTGTAATATTCTAAAGGACAGAACTGACAGACAAGTGACAAATAATTAGTGGCTTAGCGAAAAGGTCTATATATTTTGGTTAATAGTTTTTTATACAGGACAATCTGTATAGGGGATATATAGTGTACAGTATATCATGTACAGGTCTTGTCGTTTGCAGTGCAATGTGTTATGTATTATTGTTATTACAAGCTGGGCTACAACCTTAGTTGGAAAAGCAGGATGATATATTAAGCCCAAGGGCTCCAACAAGGAAAAATAGTCCAGTGAGGAATGGAAACGTTAATAAACTACAATAAAAGTAGCGAACAATCAAAATAGAATATTTTAAGATCAGTAATAACTTTAAAGTAGATTTTTCGTATGTATAAACTATAAAAACTTTAAAAAAAAAAACAAGATAAATAAGATAGATTAGTGTGCCCGAGTTTATCCTCAAGCAAGAAAACTCTTACCCAAGACAGTGGAAGACCATGATAGGCTATGGCACTAATCAAAGCATTAAAGTTATTATCACCTAAGAAAGAGAAATGGCACACCTATGTTAAACTTGAGAAACTTGGGCTAATATGGTGGTTTAGATTAGTTTTTATTTCCACTGCCCATGCAAGTTCTGGTTTCTCAAGTTTAACACGAATTTATACTTACTGTATGGTACATACATACATACATATACCAAAGGCACTTCCCCCAATTTTGGGGGGTAGCCGACATCAACAAGAAACAAAACAAAAAAGGGGACCTCTACTCTCTACGTTCCTCCAGCCTAACCAGGGACTCAGCCGAGTTCAGCTGGTACTGCTAGGGTGCCACAGCCCAACCTCCCACATTTCCACCACAGATGAAGCTTCATACTGCTGAGTCCCCTACTGCTGCTACCTCCGCGGTCATCTAAGGCACCGGAGGAAGCAGCAGGGCCTACCGGAACTGCGTCACTGTATGGTAGGGTTAGAAAATAATATTATGTATGTATACATTAAAATTACGCGCATTTTTAAATGAAGTACTATAAAGAACACTATTCATTCTGATCAATAAGAGAATATCAACAACAAAACACACGCCCAACTAACCAATGCCAGTTGAAATTCACGTAATTTAATTGTTATTTTGTGTATTAAGTATTTTTTTATGTCCATTAGACACTTTTATAATATACGCAAGTACAGCTTGCTTGGGAGCAAAGATTCATGTTGGCATAAAGCAAGCAATTAGAAAGAAAAAAAAAGTCAAAATATCTTGAAGGACTGATTATTCATTCATAACAGCATATACAATAATTTGCAAGACAAGATTCTATGATTTGTAACTTTGCTTATAGAAAATTAAAAGAAATTCTAATTAAGTGATTTAAGGTTTTGAAAGTAGCCTTTTGCTACATTTATTCAATATTTCCAATATCAGCTGCTAAAAGAGTCCGTTTTTTCCCTTTTATTATTATTATTATTGCTTATTAAGTTTTGTTAACCCATCTCTATTTTTGGAAAGTTACGATGTCGTTTCGTAATTTTTAGATGATTTCAAATTAAGGTAACTGCTATTAAAATATTCCGCAAAATTCCTCTTTTTCTAACTTCTGAAAGAATGGAATACCACTATTTGGTATTTATACTTATACATTAGTCACATTTAATTACAGTACAATTATTATTGAAAGTAAAAAAAAATTAAGTTTATATTTCGTTAATCATTATTTTATAACATACCGGTAGTCTGTCTCCGTTTTTTTTTTATAATAACTCGTACTTGAATATCTCGTCTATTAGTTATTTGATCATTTATTTATCTTTTCATGTAAACATTTATCGCTTTTCCGAAAAGAACATTAATTTGCTTTTCATCCAAACAAATTTTATCAAGGAACAACTCTGGATCAGTTAACTAATTTCAGTAATTTGCAGTTTGTCTCAACCAAATGTTCTCCCAAGGATCACCGGTGTTGCCAGATATGGGGATTTATCCCTAGATTTGGGGAATTTTGTGTCTGATGGGGGATATTCTGTACAAATTTCTATGAAGAAGAAACAAAAATTAGTAAATCTTTATATTGTTGCAATTAGTTTACTTAGCACTCTATGTGAAATATGGTGAGTAATTTCTATGAGGAAACCTATATGATCAGAAGAAAATATATTTGTGGTAATGGGGATTTTTGGGTTGTTTTTGGTGAATTTTTTATCATGAGTTTTGGGAATTTTTACACTAAACCATCTGGCAACACTGGATCACCGAGTAAAAAAATGTGGACTCCGTTTACTTCAGGGTCCTTGGGAAAGTCTTTACAACCTGCTCAGACAGTGTTGCCACTTTGTGGATATTATCCACATATTTGTGGATAAAATCAGCCTTTGTGGATTGTTAATTTTAACATAAAATTTGTGGATATTTCTTGTGGATATTTTTGTGGAAAAATAATACCTTGTGGGTTTTTTTGTGGAAAAAAGCTATATACTGTATATGACACGTACTAATTTATGTTAATGAGGGTAGGCCTACTAATCCAGAACTGACGGCGGTGGAAGGAATAACTCGAGAGCTTAACTGGGTGGGAGGAGAAAGGCAAGGATTACTCCGTGGTATCCAGCCTTGGTGTGATTATAAGGACAATAAACATATGAAAACACCATTAGGTGTGGCAATAAATTCGGCTATGGGCAAAAGCTTATCTTTTACAGGACCGTGGATTTAAAACTTAGCATAATCTCTTGCTATTTGCTTTTATTACGATTTCCATTAGGTAAATAAGATTTTTTTTGTTCAGGTGTATATATATATATATATATATATATATATATATATATATATATATATATATATAGGCCTATATATATATATATATATATATATATATATATATATATGTATATATATTTATATATATTTATATATATATATATGTATATATATATATATATATATATATATATATATATATATATATATATATATATATATATATATGTACACACACACACACACACACACATATATATATATATATATATATATATATATATATATATATATATATATATATATATATATCAGTATTATTATTACTTGCTAAGCTACAATCCTAGTGGGAAAAGTAGAATGCTATAAGCTCTGAGGCCCCAACAGGAAAAATAGCACAGTGAGGAAAGGAAACAAGGAAAAATAAAATATTGTAAGAACAGTAACATTAAAATAAGAATTTCCTATATAAACTATTAAAACTTTAACAAAACAAGAAGAAAAATCAGTTAGAATAGTATGCCCGAGTGTATATATATATATATATATATATATATATATATATATATATATATATATATGTGTGTGTGTGTGTGTGTGTGTGTGTGTGTGTGGGTAGGATTCCTGAAGTTTTTAATCCGACTAAAATAGTTTTCTGTCACACAAGATACGACCCGAAAACAACATTATCAGATATCATATTATAGTTATTTTCACTATTTGCCTTAAATTTTCTCTTCAAATAAGAATTTAAAGTCATGCACCATCTGGATACCTTCTGTTTGTTATTAATTTTACTTCATTTAATCATTAATTATTAGTTATTAGTTATACCCCTTTTCCGCCCGCATTGACATGTATAAATCATCACCATCCAAAGAAGGAAATTCTCTCCCTAATGCAAGAGCCTGTGTTTGGTATAGGCAAGGCGTTCTTAAACGAACGAAAGAAGCAAATAGAACATATTTTTCTTCAAGTTCGTCCTTATTTCCTTTCCTCACTGGGCTATTTTTCCCTGTTGGAGCCCCTGGGCTTATAGCATCTTGCTTTTCCAGCTAGGGTTGTAGCTTGGATAGTAATAATAATAATGATAATAACAAGAAATATAATCAGAGATACCGTTCTGTTTAGGAAAATGGTTTTTATTTCACTTAAATTGTTTCTGAATGTGGATCAAGTCAAATAATGCTTTTCCACTATAAAACTTTAGGTTTCATCATCATATTGTACGGAAAAGGTTTGTGGATTAATCTGTGGAACATTGAAAAAATTTTGTGGATATTTTGTGGATAAAATGGCACGTTGACGTGGATATTGAGTGAGAGCAAAGTGGCAACACTGGCAGCTCAGCCCAGGGTTGCCAGGGTTTGTAAATGAGAAAAGGCCAACTTATAATTAACCGCAGCGTTAAAAGGCCAACCCATTAGTAGAAAAAGACCAAATAGTATTTGAGTTCCCCCTTTTTTCATGATATTACTGAAGGCCAAACAATTAAAAAAAAAGTCAAATTGGAGTTTTTTTTGGGCCTGAAAAAAGGCCAACCTGGCAACCCTGGCTCAGCCTCAGTGCTCATTCCGTCCAAGATGGCGACAGTAATAACACCACCGTGGCTGTTTTTTTTCTTCAAGATTAAGAAGGTAAAGGGTAAACAAACAATAGTGTAAGGCGCATATCTTATTTGTTTCGTTTTTATATATCTGAAACCGAATGTGTAGATAAGTTACTGGTAGTGTTAATTTCATTCCTTGGTAATTTGTGGAGTTCCTATCCGGTTTTGAACAATATTTGAAGTTTAGGACGGATATTGGGTAAGATTCGGTAATTATTTACCTAAAAATTTTACTGGTAGCTAGTATTGAATTATGTGGACGCCGCTAATGTAGGAATCCAACTTTAACCTTTTGTAAACTTCATTGGAAATGTTAGCAGTAGGTCTGGTTTTCTCGGCGATCAAGAAAAATAACGTTATTGTACATATTTTTTTTTTTTTTACGGTTTTAGTATATTTTACGACATCACTTTAAGGTGCAAAGTTTAATCAATTAAAGTATTGTGAACTTCGTTGTTTATACTTGAAGCTGAAACTGGTGAGCTTTTTATATTTCATGATATTTCTATTTCCTGGTGCAATTAGCCAGCTCATGGGAGTTTTAATTTGCCACAATTACAAGGTGAAATTTTGTCTGGCCATTTTATGGTAGTTTGTAGTCTACAGAGTATTTCTGCCGTTCTGTGGTGTACCCCAATACCATAAATGGGGGTGTCGGTAGTGTACCATGATTGGAGATCTATTTTGTATGGACCTGCCACATATAATTTACTGTTTTTTATTATAGTTACGGACGGGAAAAGCTTTTCGGTATAAATATATTTTAATTTCTAGCTAATTACATGGATCATATACTTTTCCTACGCACTATCTTGTGTTTTTTATTATAGTTACGGGCGGGAAAAGCTTTTTGGTTAATATATACTTTAATTTCTAGCCAAATACATGAACCATATACTTTTCCTACTCGCTATCTTGTGTTTTATGCATTTCTGACCTTAATGAATATCGGGTGCAAACCATCCGTTCATGAGTTATTGGACCCCCTTATAAAGACAGGTATGGGGGACTCCAGTTGGAAACCTGGGTTATTTGGGTGCCGAAAAGGTCATAAACGATAGATTTGCATCAATAATATTGGTCTGAAATGCAAAATAAGGGGAACCATGAATTACTGGAATCCCTTTAAAAATTACTGAAATCCCCTACAATATCACTGCAAACCCTTAGAAGTCTATAAATAATGGGTTTTATTAATTTACATTATTATTTAGTAAATTAAACATGTAGTTTAAAGCATTTTTCTATATACCCTTTACACAATATATACAAGGGTACAAAAGGGTACAGAACCTAACAAACCCAAATAACCTAACCTAGTAGTTCCTAGGTCACAACCCCTAGGTGCGGGCTTCCCAGGTCACAAACCTTCCCAGGTCACAACCCCTAGCCAAGGTTTTACCTCCATTTATGTAAAAGTTATAAATGCTAAAAACAAAAATAACCTATTTTTAATGAAAACACACATTTATCGATTTCTAAGGGTTTGCACGATTTCTAAGGGTTTGCAGTGATATTGTAGGGGAATTCGGTAATTTTCATGGGGATTCCAGTATTTGCCTGAGGATTCCAGTAAATTCAGGGGATTCCAGTAATTTGAGGTACCGCAAAATAAGCAAAGAAAACCAGTTGCAAAAATATGTCTCATGGAAGTGGCTGATAACAGGCCAAAATGTGATTATTGATCACGTTTGAAATTTGCAAAAGGATACAGAACCTAACAAACCCTCCTAACCTAACCTTGTAGTTCCCAGGTCACAACCCCTTGCCGAGGGCAAGCCCCCGGACCCCCCTTCCCAGGTCACAACCCTTAGCTGGGGGAACCCTCCTTCTCGGGTCGCAAATCTTCCCAAGTCACAACCGCTCCCAGGTCACATACTGAAAGTGTCGCAAATAAATCCTTGCATTATGATAAAGTAAATCATCATACATCCTTGAATTATGAAAAAGTAAATCCCAAATAATTCCTTACCTTATGATTGACAAAAAAGTCTTTCTTCCCAAAAAATTGTCAGAATCTGACCTTTGAGGCATTATTTTGCTGTTATTTTTTAATTTCACATGAGTAACAATAGCTTTACATTGAATGGAGAGTACTCCTATCATAATCAATAATTATTATTATTAATATGCTGCAAGTTTGAACTTTTGAAGTTCTTCAGAATCAAGTACAGTACTGTACCCGGTTAGGAAGATCATTCCATAACTTGGTCACAGCTGGAATAAAACTTCTAGAATTCTGTGTAGTATTGAGCCTAATGATGGAAAATGTCTGATTATTAGAATTGACTGCTTATCTGACAGTACGAACAGGATGGAACTGTTCAGGGAGATCTGAATGTGAAGGATGATCAGATTTATGAAAAATCTTGTGTAACATGCATGACAAACTAATTGAACGACAGTGCCAGAGATCAGTATCTAGACCAGGAATAAGAAATTTATAGACCTTAAGTTTCTGTCCAACAAATCCGGATTAGAATCAGCAGCTGAAGACCAGACAGCAGAAAAATACACAAAACCGGGTAGAATGGTAGAATTAAAACACTTCAGAATAGACTGATCACCGAAAATCTTAAACTATATCAATAAACTGATTTTTTGTGCAATTGAAGACAGACCTAATTTTTCTCAAAAGTAAATTCGTTGAGAATCACACCTAAAATTTTGTCACAGTTAAAGAAACATTATCAATGATGAGATCTGGATGTTGAGGAGCAGCTGTCCTTTACCTTCAGCACTTGCAAACATACTTGGAGTTTTTTTTTTTTTTTTCCATTCACTTTCATGCCCCACAATTTGCACCAGGCACTAATTTTAGCTAGAACGTGATCAGTTCCAGTTTTACTTGGTTAATGAATTAGAAGTTTCCTTGTGTGAGCTTTGGTCCATTTCTGTGAAAAATGCTGAAAAGGATAGTATATTTATTCTTTGAAGATTTAAGAATTTTTCATAATTTGGTATTAACTTCATGCCAAACTAATTACGGCATAATTTTGCTAGCAAGTGATGGGTAGTTTTTGCTCAAAAGCTTTATTGCAACATTTTTGGGTGGCTACAAAATTGATGTCAAGTAAAGCTGTCATTTAGGTTTTATATTTTTTCTACGAAATTTAATGAAATAAAATCACTGTCATTACCCTCATTCATAGTTGTTACATTTAAAACTAGATATTAAAGTTGACCTGAGCGTGGATCAAAAATGTCAGATCAACAGGGAACACCACCATAGCGAGTCGCTACAAATAAAGGAATGACCGCCAGAGGGAGTTGCCGCGGTTGTGATACGATAGTAGTAGGGGAACCAGGGTAACCTCTATTGCGGCTACCCTTCTAATTCTGCCACGTATCCCCCTCGAAGCGTAAAGGCTATTCGGGGTGCAGATTGCCATGTGGCGTGTCAAGAATACGTCCCCTGATTATAAACGATACCCTTGAGAGTAATCTTAAGGGTACTCGCGCCAGAAGTTAGAATTCTGTGAAACCTTTGGTTTGATTCTCTGGGAATATCACTGTAGTCATTGATACCCTTGGGAAGCTACTAAAGGAACCTTCCATCAGGATGTCATGGCCACCTTAACCAAAAATAGATTTTTCGTGTTTACAGTACTGTATTTAAAGCTATGAAAGTGTAATTAGTGTTTCCAAAAGATGCATTCCCCCCATAAAAAGTCTTACCTTAGTGCTGGAATGATTTTCCTAACGGTAGTTACACCAAGAATGGTTGTTACTTAGTATATAAAAATAATTCATTCTTGGAATCTTTTAGTTTAAACATACACTAGACTTCTGGTACTTTTACCCTGAATATTTACGACACTGTAGTACAAGATTTTTAAAGATATGCAAAGGGGTGCATACAATCTGATTGGAGCTATCATTTTGTTTCTTATCCATGAAATTAAATGTCACTTCTAAGAAGTCTTGAATAAATTTTGAAAAAAAGCTTACCATAACTGTTTTCATTAAACTAGTGGGTCGTGAATCTTAAAACTAAGGGGGTGGGGGAATTTGTGGCTTAAATTTAATTTTGTATTTCAAACTAACCTAACGTCCTTGCTTTTCGTTGCAGACCATCTGAAGCCTGAACGCTGCCAACAAACTAGGACAGTCGCCAGAAACCATAAAGAAAGAGGACAAAGCTCCGTTAATATTGTCCTTAACTCATCTGGCTGATATCCTGCAAGGACAGTTAACAAATGGTAGTTATCCTGAATTCAGTTGCATGTCAAATTTTGAACTGTAAAATATAAAATGACAAATCTTGGATTGAATATATTACTGATGAGGATTTTAATATTTCTATCATGGAAGTGTGGTATTGAGTTGTGCACCAGTTAGTATTTAATCCACCTATCCTTTATTGACCAGAAAATGTATAAGTTTGCAGAATTGAGTAAAACATACTTAACACAGAAATACAGGTCTCGTGGACTGTATAACTATCCACATTAAAATTTATAGAAATGCTACTAAGTCTTAAAACTGAATAAGGAAATAAGATGGAATAGAAGTCAAAAGAATTTTTCTATAGAATGTACTGTTGAAAAAAACTGTTGGTATATCACTCATAAAGATCAACTGTTAAAATTTATTCAAAATTGCAATATAATAATATCTCTAATTACTTGATTTACTGATGTAAACTCCCAAATCTAAACTGTTAAGTGGAGTTATTTAAATGTAACAAATAACATGAAGGTTACTGATGAAAAAGATCCATAGAAAGTAAAGTTTGAGGTCAAAGTAAACAATTTATCAAAGTAGGTAAAGTACTTCCATTTAAACTTTTTGGTTTAGTAATATGAACAGTGGTAGTAGTAGTCCATGGTAAACCAGGTAATTTCAACATTTTAAAAATCTAATGGACATCCAGGCTTATATAGCACAAGTAACTTGAATATGAGGCCATCAGTGTTTTTAATTTTTTTTTTCCATATTCCTAAAGACAGAGCTAAATTTTGTTATATAATAGACATGACTTTGTGGGCCTTCAAATCAATTAAGGAAGATATATTTGCTCTGCTTAAATCTATGGAAATTTAATGTTACTCAGTCATGCAAGAATGTACTTAATGAGACTGAACATACTTGAAGGCAATTTGGTTTGCGTTCCTTGGATTCGGCACCAAGTGCTCCCCAGTATTGATCAAAATACCAGGAAATGGTTTAATGAAGTGGTTTATTCCTTACAAAACAATTCGTTTACTGTTTATTTTTTTTCCCTATGTGAATACCAACGGGAGTCATTTAAATATGTTGCTGTACTGTACTCGTAATGTCAATTTTCTACGACCACACTAAAGGAAAAAAACAGGGTCCAGTTGTAATTATAATAGTTCATCTGGCAACTCCACTGCTGGGCAGAATTACTCACTGCTTTGATGCAAGCTCCACTTCTCTCCTGGTCTTTCTGGAAAGGTTTTCCCTCTTCACTCTACTGTCACGACTCCATCTATACAACTGGATTACCCTATATAGCTTTATTGCTTAATGCTTTGGTTTTTTATCATTGCCACTAATTGTGCTTACCAATGTCTGGTGTCAAGTGTCTTGTAAACCTGCCCTACCCTTGATGGTCTCCTATGTAGCACTTTCCCGAGTCGGATTGAGGGCGATCTGCATCCACATTGCCCCTCATGCCGTGGCAAACGATGTTCTCTGGAATCTCGATGTGAATATTGTAGGGAGTGGCTGTCCTCCCAGTGGGGGAGAGATTGTTCCCATAAAAAATATGATTTTAAAAGTTTAGTTCCCCTTCGTCGTTTTCTTCTAGTGACAGCAAGAAGCGTAGGCTCTTTTCTGCTGCAACAAATGTCCCTCACCCTGCTCCATTTCTTCAGCCTTCTGAGGCTCCTGTTATGGGATGACAGCCATGAATTAACTATTGATGATGCTTATTTTGTGAATGTATTATCTTTTAACCTTGTACAAAGTAATCTAGAGTCGATGCTAGCAATGGGTCCCTTGGCTATGGCTGCTGTGCTCCTGAGCCCGATAGGCATAGATCTCCCTCGCCTCCCACTAGTGTTTTGAATGATGAGTCTTCATGGCAGAGTTTATGGGGTATGACTTATTGCTTTTGGAAGTACCTCCTGTCAGTGTCAAAAGACTCCCCTCTCACCTGTACACGTAAGCGCACCCTAGAGTCGAGACGGCGATTTCCCCCTGCACGGAGGCAGGTTTGTTGGAGGATTCTTTTCCTTCGCTTGCTCATACCTACAAGCCAGGCTTGCCTTGTACCACTAGGGGTTCTAGACACCTCTCTCTTAAGAGTTCTCAGGACTTTTCCCAGTCCCAGAACTCCCCATGGTTAGACAGCTTTGGTGTCCACAACCACAACTTTGGATAATCAGTTGTTCTAATACTGTTGTTTCTTCCCCTTCCAAGCAAGGTGATCAGAAGTAGGTGGTAACAACTAGGCATTCTTTGATTCCATGTGTTACACGCCCTACAGACCTGCTAAGTCCTTAGGCTAATAAGTCTGTGCCACTATTCCTACGCATGTTAACGTAATGATATTCCTCCGCGTCCTGGCTATATCATATTACAGGGTAATGCTCGTTTTGATCATACTGTCATTGGGCTAGTTCCTAAACTAATGAAATCCCCTCGTGGTTGTGTTCTTAAGTCGACCTCGTCCTGCTATCAGGTAGCTTCCACCCCTCCAACCTTGGCTACCTCTATCTAACTCAACAACCATTTGCCATATGAATGACAAACTTAAAGTTCCTGCTTCATCAGACAGTCTCCCTATGCAGAAACTGCATCCTTAAGACACTTGCAGTCTTGGCACAATGCATTAAACAGTTGTCTCTTAGGGAAACTGTTTTGAGAAATTCCAACCTGATAGACTACCCCTTCTTTTTCCTCCAGATGTAGCAACTGTTATTGAGAAAGCTGAGAAAACAAGTCGCACTCCTTATGAGGAGAGCTGAGGTACCAAGGATGTTCACCCCTCAACAGGCCCAAGGGAACAAGCCTTTTGAACAGACTTCTTGGCAAAGGCACCTTCTACCTCCTACGGAATAACAGCCCGGGAGACGAGATCCTCATTGCACTCTTTGCCGTAAAGAAAACACTGGAGGGCAAATCCCCAGCTTGCCACCAGTAAGGGGAGGCATTCAAAGCCATTGGCATAGTGGTAGTTCCTTGCGGCCGATCCCTGGACCGTATGAGTTTTGTATTCAGAGTATAGTGTCCCATTCTTAGACTGCCCACCCCGTCTGACTCGGACTTGGACACAATGACCATTTTGTGAGGATATTGTTGAGTATAGTAGGCCAAAGGAGCTGTCGAGGAAGTCTTGGACAACTCCTTAGGCTTCCTCGGCAATCTCTTTATTAGTAGAGAAGCTGATAGGAGGTTGGAGACTAGTCATAGACTTATCACATTTGTACCCATTTGTCTTGCCTTATAAATGAGGGTCGAAATGGCGACCTCAGGTCATTATGAAGAAAGACTTCCTGTTGACCAAAGTCCTGAAAAACACTTATTTTGAGGTCCCCATCCATCCACGGTCAAGAAAGCACCTTTTTCCCTCGGACAGGATTTTTTTCCAGTGGCTCTGCTATGAGCTTTCCTTCTCTTTACCATGATCTTTACCCTCCTCTCAGCCTGGATTCATGCCATGGGCATCAGGCACACTCGTGACCTATATCTAGGTATGGAAATTGACTGCCCAGGCCAAAGCATATTAATTTACCAACAGGATACTAATATTCAGGAAAGTGGCAGAAACATTTTTGGAAGGGGAACTGCTCCCTGCTCGTTCTTTGCAGATGCTTGTGGGTCACCAAGCTTTGTTAGAGGATGCATCTTCGCTCGGTGCAGTGGGCTCTGTAGAGCTGTTGGTTTTGAGCATCTTGCCCTCCTGCAACCCTGCTGTCTGTGTCCCAGAAAGTAGTGAGAGATCTCCAATGGAGGTTGAGACAGGAGAACCTATTGGCAGGAACACACGTCAGGTCTCTTGCAGAATTTCTTCTATTCAGGTCTGTGGTTTCAGAAGAAGGCCTTTCACAAACTACCTGGAAATTGGCGTATCTAGCGTTAAGCCACTTTTTTAGTGAGACTAAGGTCACTCTGTGGTGCTCATGAGATGCAGTCTCTCTCCTGCTATGCCAACTAGTGGTAGAAATTCATCGTTGAGCACAGAACAACACAGTGTTGTTCTGGCTGAGGTTCATTCCTGGGAAGAGGGAAAGTCATTGCGGACCATCAGAGTCGACCAGGGTCAACAGGTGGTTTTGAATGGTCTTTGCTTCCTCTAGTTGTGAAGTCTAAACTTTATGGGGTACCTTGTCACTAGATGTGTTCGTCATTCACCTGAACCCCAAACTCCCAATGTATTGCTCTCCAGTTCAGCAGCAGCAGTGGAAGGTGGCTTCCAACACCCATGGAATGGACTAGACTTTAACGCCTTTGTTGTTGTCCAATTTGTCTGGTCCTGAACAGAATTTGAGCATTCCAAGAGGTCAGAGTAATGTTAGTAGCGCCAAAATGTCCAAAGGCATTCCAGACCTGCTGGACCTTCTCACAGAAAATCCGAGAGAACTAAGAGAATGGCCAAACCTGCTGCACCCACTGCAAGTATGAATGTTTCATGAGGCAGTTCACTGCTGATCTCTTCACAGTTGGGAATTATCCTACATCTGTGATAAAGGCTTTTCCAGACCAAATTCGTAACAAATTTCCAGATACAGTACCTCCGTTAGTCATCCACAGCAGTGTACCAAGCCAAGTGGGCAACATTCTATGGTTGGTGTTGCAGGGAATTGCTGACTTTTAAGTGTGCCTGAGAAGTGAGAAATCGGTTTGTCACTGCGGTGAAGGGCTGCCGCTTGGCCTTGAGCCAGGTTTTCAAACTATGATGGCTTGATCAATTCTCGTCATGGGAACTTGACGCTCTCGGTAGAAGTTTTGAACAACTTGCCCGCCTCACAAACTCAAGCCTCCTCCTTGGAATTTGTCGAAAGTTCTTGGGTCCTTGAAGATGGCTCCCTATGAGCCCATGCATAAAGCTCTGGACAAAGATCTCACCCCTGAAGACTTTGCCCTTCCCTTAGCATCGGCTAAGAGAGTTAACGAATTACATGGTCTGGCATACTTTGTGTCGCATTCTAAAGGGTGGATAGAACTATTTTTACTTGACAAAATCCGGCTATTACTGATAGATTTGGCTCTTTAAGGTATAGTATCCAAAAGCGGCAACTTGATTATTCGGATAATCTGTTACATTGTCTTCTAAGAGCAGTCAGAAAATGTATAGTGAACAGCCCCTTTTAACCTAAAATTACAAAATTATTTTTGACCAAGCTACTCAAAAAAAAAAAAAAAAAATAAATCTTAATTACCATTTCATTTTGGTTGTGTGAAGCTATTATGAGTGTATAAATCTTCGGGCAGGATCACAAGCCCCTTCCACCTAGAGCACATAATGTATGTGGTCTTGCTGCAATCCTAGTGTTCTGCAAGAACCACTCAGTAGCCCAAGTTCTTAATGCAGAATACCTTCACAGGTCACTACTTGAACGATAGTATTCACAGAACCTTTGACACTTTTTTCATTAGGTCCTGTTATCGCGGCTCAACAAATAATTTAGCTTATGCTCTTAAGGAACACCTAACCCTTTATCGTGGCCTCAAGTACTCTGCTTAAGGGTATGCAATGTGGATAAAGTCTGAACGTACTTGAAAGATGGGTCCTGGAGCATTTGATGAATATCACGCTAATGTAGGTGAGAATAAAAGGTTCTGCATTATGAATGTGTATATCTTCTATGTTGATATTTTGATGCCTAATTTTCATATACTGTAGCTTCATCTCTATCTTGGTATGAACCTAGAGGGCATTGACATCACAACCTCGCTTCGTCTTGAGCTGGTTGGACTATTGTCACAGACTTTACTTCCTGGTTTTTACTATTGTGATTATCTTACGAGTAAATCCCTCTTAACGGAGACTTCCTCCCGCCTAAGGAAGAATCCCTGTTAACCCTTTTACCCCCAGGCTATTTGGAAATTTCCAACCTTTAACCCCCAGGGTTTTTTTTTTTTTTTCCCCAGCACATTTTGCAGTATATTTTTTTTTTTAAATTGCTCTAACAGCCTTAATTTTTGTCATAAAGAGGTCAGGTTGGTCTCATTCTCTTGGAAAATGCCTGAATTTTCTCAAAAAATATCAAAAATATGAAAAAAACAATTTTTATAGCATTTTTTTGCAAGGACGTACCAGTACGTCCATGGGGGTAAAGGGATGGCTTTTGTGAAACGTACCAGTACGTCCTTTGGGGGTAAAAGGGATAAATGACTCAGTTTGTATCTGTATAGGAATAAACTACAAATTTTATTTTTCCTATCTAGGCAGTACAAACCCGATCATTTATGCAAAGGTCCTGTCTCAACCACGTCACAAGTCATTGTCCAGGATAGTGGAGCTTGCATCACAGCAGAATGTAATGCTGCCCAGCAGTGGAGTTGCCAGGTTAACCTATTATGGTTATAACTGGAGCCGTTTTTTTTTCTTTTTGTCTGGTTGTAGAAAATATACATCAGGAATAACCCAATTTAAATAACATAGGTTTGTTTAGCTAGGAAAAATACAATTTTCAATATTAATCTTACCCGATGATCATGTAGCTGTCAACTCCGTTGCCCGACAGAAATCTACGGTCGGGATACGCCAGCGATCGCTATACAGGTGGGGGTGTACTCACCAGCGCCATCTGTGGTCAGGTACTCAAGTACTTCTTGTCAACAAGACCTCAATTTTTCCTCTGTCGTGCCACCGGCAAGACCTACATGGATACGCTGTTGATTTTGGAGTCTTTTGTTCACGATTTGGTGAAGTATTTGCTCTGAAATTTAGCCTTCGCTGTACAGGAAGCTTTAGCCTTAGCTTAGCAAGCTTTTGGTATTAATTTGATTCATTGGTTAACGATCTTTGCTTTACTTTGGAATTCCCCCTTTGACTACTTCTAAAATTCAAGATGTCTGACCATTCCCAAGTTCCTAAATACAGGCGATGTAGTGTTAGGACTTGTAATAGGCGTCTTCCGAAGGCCTCTGTTGATCCTCACACCGTATGTTCCAATTGTAGGGGAAAATCCTGTCAATTGGAAGATCGATGTGGGGAATGTGCTGGGCTTTCGGAATTCGATTTTAATGAATTCCTCAGATATACTCGTAGGTTAGAGAAGGAGAGAGATAGGAGGAGTTCTTCTCGCTCTTTGGATATTTCCTCTCCCCATGCCCCTCAACCTTTTCCTTCCCCTGTGGTGGTGACCCCCGAACCTGCTACGAGTGCTCAGCCTGCAATGGCTGATATGTTGCGTGCCATTCAGGCTCTCGGTGATAAGGTGGAGTCTTTGGTTAGTGACCGCAATCAGCTCTTGGCAGATGTCAGAGAGCTGAAAGCGAAGAGTGCAGTGGGAAGTGTTAGTGCTAGTGCTGTGCATAGTGTCAGTGTCAGTGTTGCGCATGAGGATACATCTGTGCGTGCCAGTCGTCCTCCCAGTCCGGGACCTCTTGCAAGCTCCCAAGCCCAGGGGAGAAGCAATGTCGAAGGACCAAAGGGTTCGGCAGGCCTTGATCGGCGCACAGATGTATCCTCAGTGGTTGCGGACGTATCTGCTAAGGATCGTCCCTTCCACTCCCAGACGAATGAGCCCTTACATTCATCGTCTGTGGAAGAGGTTTCCTGGAGGAAACGGTGGACAAAGGTCTCACGACCGCTCAAACGTAAGGTCCCTTCCGAGCTAGTCCAACGGCCCAGGTGTAGCCACTGGGTCAGTTCGGACTCGCCGCAGTCATCTGATGACTGCACACCTCCCAAGAGAGGTAGAGTGGTCCCTCAACAGGCCTCTGCTCCAACCACAGTAGACCCTAAGTGGTCCATGCTGCAGACTATGCAGTCTCAGCTTGCGGCTTTTATGCAGGAGTATCAGGCAGAGAAGGTTAACACCCCTCCTCCTGTGAGAGCTCCTCCTCCGTTGCGCAGTCCTCACTGCCAGACGCATGTTCGTGCTGCACCTTCTGCTTACATGCGTGAGCTGCCGCATCGGGAGTTGCCGGGTTCCAGCACTATGCGGCATTCTCCTCAGCCCATGCAGCATGCTCTGCAGACCTTACAGCATGCTCCGCATTCCATGCAGCATGAGCCGCATTCCATGCAGCATGAGCCTCATACCATGCAGCATGAGCCTCATCCCATGCAGCATGAGCCGCATGCCATGCAGCATGAGCCGCATACCATGCAGCATGAGCCGCATCCCATGCAGCATGAGCCGCATGCCATGCAGCATGAGCCGCATGCCTTACAGCATGCTCTGCATACCACACCGCATGCTCCTCAGCCCACCGCAGACCCTCCCTCACACCGGCCCTCTGCTTTTGTTGTTGCCAGCTCACAGTCTGTCCAGCAGAGGCATGATGATGGATCCGCAGGTACGCATGCACCCGTTCTGCAGGATTCAGCCGTTCAGCTTGCTGCTCTGCCTTTGCCTCTTACAACTCGACTGTCGGGTGAGGAGGTTTCTGAGGATGAAGCTGCTCATCTAGATGATCCTCATTCTGATGTTGAAGGACACAAGTCTTCGCCACCCTCCTTAGACTTCCGCAAAGTCCTTGCTTTGTTCAGAGAGTTGTACCCTGAACACTTTGTGTCTGCAACCCCTCGTTCTCCTCCCTCCGAGTTTGCTCTGGGCATGCAGTCTACTGCGCCTGCCTTCACCAAGCTTGTTCTCGCCAGATCATCAAGGAGAGCTTTGAGGGTTATGGGGGATTGGTTGCAGTCCAAGAAGCAACTGGGAAGGACCTCTTTTGTGTTTCCTCCTCCCAAGCTGGCTTCTAAGTCGGGCGTCTGGTATGCCACGGGAGAGGAACCTGGCTTGGGGGTTCCTGCCTCTGCCCAGGCCGACTTCTCAAGTCTGGTTGACTCTCCCCGCAGGTTGGCTATGAGACGTTCGAAGATCTGCTGGTCCTCTTCAGATCTTGATCACATGTTAAAGGGAGTCTTTCGTGCCTTCGAGATATTCAACTTCCTCGATTGGTGTCTGGGAGCCTTAAGCAGAAAGACTGCCCCTTCTGACAAGGACTCAGCCATGCTGATCATGTCCAGCATGGACAAGGCAATACGGGATGGGTCTGGCGAGCTTGCGGCTTCTTATGTATCAGGGGTCCTCAAGAAAAGAGAACATCTGTGCTCCTTCTTATCTGCTGGTATCACCCCTTGCCAGAGGTCAGAGTTGCTGTTTGCTCCTCTTTCCAAGTGTCTGTTTCCGGAGGAGTTAATTAAGGGGATGGCTGCCTCTTCTCCAGAAGGATACGCATGACCTCATGGCTTCTTCTGCACGTAAGGCTAAGACCTTACCTTCCGTGACTAAACCTTACCGCCCCCTAGCAGTTGATACACCTGCTTCCAGGTTCATCCCGCCCTTTCGTGGCAGAACCTCCAGCAGAGGAGGTACCCGTGCAGACAGTCACCGTGGCAAGTCCAAGAAGGGTTCCAAGTCCACAAGAGGCAAGTTTTGACTGCCTTCCTCTCCAGACAGCTGTAGGAGCCAGACTCAAGACCTTCTGGCAAGCTTGGGAGAGCAGAGGTGCAGACACTCAGTCTGTGAAGTGGCTGAGGGAGGGATACAGAATTCCGTTCTGCCGCAATCCCCCTCTAGCTACATCTCCCATCAACCTCTCTCCCAACTACAAGGAGAAGGACAAGAGGCTAGCGTTGCAACAAGAGGTGTCGCTCTTGCTACAAAAGGAGGCAGTGGTCATAGTCCGGGACCATCAATCCCCGGGCTTTTACAACCGTCTCTTCCTGGTAGCCAAGAAGACAGGAGGTTGGAGACCGGTGCTGGACGTCAGTGCGCTCAATGCTTATGTCACCAAGCAGACGTTCACGATGGAGACGACGAAGTCGGTCCTAGCAGCGGTCAGGCAGGAGGACTGGATGGTCTCGTTAGACCTGAAAGACGCATACTTTCACGTCTCCATCCATCCAGACTCCCAACCTTTCCTGAGATTCGTCTATGGAAAGGTTGTGTACCAGTTCCAAGCCCTGTGCTTTGGCCTAAGCACGGCACCTCTTGTGTTTACGCGACTGATGAGGAATATTGCGAAATTCCTTCACTTGGCAGACATCAGAGCCTCCCTCTATTTAGACGACTGGCTTTTAAGAGCTCCCACAAGTCGTCGCTGTCTGGAGAATCTCAGATGGACTATGGATCTGACCAAGGAACTGGGCCTCCTGGTCAATTTAGAGAAGTCCCAGCTCGTCCCATCCCAGACCATTGTTTACCTGGGTATGGAGATTCAGAGTCGAGCTTTTCGGGCTTTTCCGTCAGCCCCAAGGATCAACCAAGCCCTAGAGTGCATCCTGAGCATGCTGAGAAGGAACCGATGCTCAGTAAGGCAGTGGATGAGTCTAACAGGGACACTTTCATCGCTGGCCCTGTTCATCGAGTTAGGGAGACTCCACCTCCGCCCCCTTCAGTATCATCTGGCTGCTCACTGGATCAAGGACATGACGCTAGAGACGGTCTCAATTCCTGTTTCCGAAGAGATGAGGTCTACTCTAACGTGGTGGAAGAACAGCATTCTTCTCAAGGAAGGTCTTTCGTTAGCTGTTCAGACCCCCGACCACCGTCTCTTCTCGGACGCATCAGACTCGGGCTGGGGTGCGACATTGGACGGACAGGAATGCTCGGGAACATGGAATCAGGAGCAAAGGACACTTCACATCAATTGCAAGGAGTTGTTGGCGGTTCATCTGGCCTTAATGAACTTCAAGTCCCTCCAGCTAAACAAGGTGGTGGAGGTGAACTCCGACAACACCACAGCCTTGGCTTACATCTCCAAGCAGGGGGGGACTCATTCGAGGAAGTTGTTCGAGATCGCAAGGGACCTCCTCATTTGGTCAAAAGATCGAAGGCTCACGCTGGTAACGAGGTTCATTCAGGGCGATATGAATGTCATGGCAGATCGCCTCAGCCGGAAGGGTCAGGTCATCCCCACAGAGTGGACCCTTCACAAGAATGTTTGCAGCAGACTTTGGTCCCTGTGGGGTCAGCCAACCATAGATCTGTTCGCTACCTCGATGACCAAGAGGCTCCCATTGTATTGTTCTCCGATTCCAGACCTGGCAGCAGTTCACGTGGATGCCTTTCTGCTGGATTGGTCCCATCTCGACCTGTATGCATTCCCGCCGTTCAAGATGTCAACAGGGTACTTCAGAAATTCGCCTCTCACAAAGGGACACGGCTGACGTTGGTTGCTCCCCTCTGGCCCGCGAGAGAATGGTTCACAGAGGTACTGCAATGGCTGGTCGACGTTCCCAGGACTCTCCCTCTAAGAGTGGACCTTCTGCGTCAACCTCACGTAAAGAAGGTACACCCAAGCCTCCACGCTCTTCGTCTGACTGCCTTCAGACTATCGAAAGACTCTCAAGAGCTAGAGGCTTTTTGAAGGAGGCAGCCAGAGCGATTGCTAGAGCTAGGAGGACATCCACTCTCAGAGTCTATCAATCTAAATGGGAAGTCTTCCGAAGCTGGTGCAAGGCCAATGCAGTTTCCTCAACCAGTACCACTGTAACCCAGATTGCTGACTTCCTGTTACATCTAAGGAACGTTAGATCCCTATCAGCTCCTACGATCAAGGGTTACAGAAGTATGTTGGCAGCGGTTTTCCGCCACAGAGGCTTGGATCTTTCCTCCAACAAAGATCTGCAGGACATCCTTAGGTCTTTTGAGACCTCTAAGGAACGTCGGTTGTCCACTCCAGGCTGGAATCTAGACGTGGTCCTAAGGTTCCTGATGTCATCTAGATTTGAACCGCTCCAATCAGCCTCTTTCAAGGACCTCACATTAAAAACTCTTTTCCTCGTATGCCTAGCAACAGCTAAGAGAGTAAGTGAGATCCACGCCTTCAGCAGGAACATAGGTTTCACATCGGAAACGGCTACATGTTCCTTGCAGCTCGGTTTTTTGGCTAAAAACGAGCTTCCTTCATGTCCTTGGCCTAAATCGTTCGAGATCCCTAGCCTATCCAACTTGGTGGGTAACGAGCTGGAGAGAGTACTTTGCCCAGTCAGAGCTCTTAGGTACTATCTGAAAAGGTCAAAACCCTTACGAGGACAATCAGAAGCCTTATGGTGTGCTGTTAAGAAGCCTTCGCTACCAATGTCTAAGAACGCAGTTTCTTACTACATCAGGCTTCTGATTAGAGAAGCTCATTCTCATATGAAGGAAGAAGACCTTGCTTTACTGAAGGTAAGGACACATGAAGTGAGAGGTGTGGCTACTTCAGTGGCCTTCAAACAGAACCGTTCTCTGCAGAGTGTTATGGATGCAACCTATTGGAGAAGCAAGTCAGTGTTCGCATCATTCTATCTCAAAGATGTCCAGTCTCTTTACGAGAACTGCTACACCCTGGGACCATTCGTAGCAACGAATGCAGTAGTAGGCGGGGGCTCAGCCACTACATTCCCATAATCCCATAACCTTTTTAACCTTTCTCTTGATTGCTTTTATTGTTGTTTTTGGGTTGTACGGTCGGCTAAGAAGCCTTCCGCATCCTGGTTGATTTGGCGGGTGGTCAATTCTTTCTTGAGAAGCGCCTAGGTTAGAGGTTGTGATGAGGTCCTTTAGTATGGGTTGCAGCCCTTTATACTTCAGCACCTAAGAGTCGTTCAGCATCCTAAGAGGACCGCTACGCTCAGTAAGGAAGACGTACTTATTAAAGGCAGAGTAATGGTTCAAGTCGACTTCCTTACTAGGTACTTATTTATTTTATATTGTTATTTTGAATAACTAATAAAAATGAAATACGGGATACTTAGCTTCTTTGTTAACATGTATACTGGTCTCCACCCACCACCCTGGGTGTGAATCAGCTACATGATCATCGGGTAAGATTAATATTGAAAAATGTTATTTTCATTAGTAAAATAAATTTTTGAATATACTTACCCGATGATCATGATTTAAAGGACCCGCCCTTCCTCCCCATAGAGAACCAGTGGACCGAGGAGAAAATTGAGGTCTTGTTGACAAGAAGTACTGGAGTACCTGACCACAGATGGCGCTGGTGAGTACACCCCCACCTGTATAGCGATCGCTGGCGTATCCCGACCGTAGATTTCTGTCGGGCAACGGAGTTGACAGCTACATGATCATCGGGTAAGTATATTCAAAAATTTATTTTACTAATGAAAATAACATATTATTTAAAAATTTGTAGTTTTTGCTCCAACCTATTATTTTCCCAGCAGTTGATCCCATGGATAATTTACTTTCATTGATAGGTTTTGATATTGGATTGTATTTGATTGCCTGTTAGATAAGTTACTGCAGATTGGGGTGGTCAAATTTTTTTTGTAAATTAGTTGTGGAGATTACTTCTTGTCAGTGGTAAAGTCCTTTTAAATCGTCATGAAGGTGTAATATACTGTCCATGTTCCCATAGTACCTATGATTAGAATTTTGAAGTTCATTAAACAATGTTTTAATTTATAACATTGAAATATTTTTTGTTCATAAGTTTATTACAAAGGGCCCTAAAGTTATTTCTACTTCTTGATCCCAGTAAGCCATTCACATGAAATTTTATTTTAAATTATATATATCCTAGTGTACTTTGTGTGGCAAGCTTTTGCAATATTGTAGTAAGATTTTTGCAATATATTTTTATCCTCAAGTATTTACTTTTCATCCATTCTGTTTGATGATTTCCTCTTAGTTCCTCTGTTTCTTTAATTTAATTTTCTGATTTTCACTTTAAGAAACAAAAAAATTGTTAAAACCTTTGAAGTCTTGAAACTTGACTGTTTCCCATTTGCCTATTTTAGCTGGTTCTTGGTAATGATAAACAATAGATATTTATCATAAGTAAAATGTGCCAATATTTTTTTCCCAGGTCCGACCCTGAATGATAAAGGAGATCTTATGACAGTACAGACTACAGTGCCGGGGTGTGTGGAGCTACTGACCAACAGTTCAGACTCGGAAGTTTGTGAAACGGTTAAAGGTACAGTACAGCTTTATTCTCAGTTGGACTCTAAGCGAGTTTCAGTTAACCAGGGTTCATCAGTTATGATAAAGAAAGGCCTCTGATTATAGACTTGGGTAAGTAAATACTTGGGAAATGCAAGTAAAAAAAGTTATATATAGACGTTTAGAAAAAGAATTATTATGTGAGATTTTACATGTACCTGTTAGAAAATTCATATAAATAGCTGTACCAAATTACTTCTATGAACTTAACATAATGTTCACATTACTTTTCTGTCGAAGCTTCTAAACATTTACTGTACCCTAAAATTTAAAAGAAAACATTTTCATTTCCTTTCCTTCCAAGTCTCATGCGTTGAGTAAAGCAATGAGAAGTCGAGTAAAGGTATGGGCAATGGGCCGTCACCTGGGGACGGCACCCCACTTTTCAAGTGGGCGAGGGCCACATGATAATACACATATGCAAGAAATGTTACTTTTCTATATACGCTTTCTATTTTTTTCGCAGTCCCGATTTTTTTTATTTCATTATTTCTTTCTTAATAAATGTTTAAGTGACATTACTTTATCATTTGACATGTAGAAAAACATGAAAATTCTTTGATTTTTTTTTTTAACCCTTTTACCCCCAAAGGACGTATTGGTACGTTTCACAAAACTCATCCCTTTACCCCCATGGACGTACCGGTACGTCCTTGCAAAAAAATGCTATACAATTTTTTTTTTTTTTCATATTTTTTATAATTTTTTTGAGAAAATTCAGGCATTTTCAAAGAGAATGAGACCAACCTGACCTCTCTATGACAAAAATTAAGGCTGTTAAAGCAATTTATAAAAAATATACTGGAAAATGTGCTGGGAAAAAAATAACCCCTTGGGGGTTAAGGGTTGGAAATTTCCAAAGAGCCCGGGGGTAAAAGGGTTAAAGTACATTTGGTTATTGAACATCTATATCAATGAGATTTTTGTACATTAACATTCTTTACCAAACATTCAATATAAGGTGGGATTCCAGATGTTGCTACCCTTAAGCTACCTACAAATGTTTATAAGTCTTAATTTAGTTTTTGATTTGTTTCATTTTAGAAAATAACTTCACATAAATAAGGTTTTCTGTAAATAGAGATATAAATTCTTGCTTGTTTTGGTATCTGCAGATACTCTTTTCTTGGCAAAAACTTAAAAAACTCCAGTAGAGATCTCTTTGAATCTAATATGAAGATTGTTATCTTGTAGCTCAAGTAATTCCATTTGCAAATTTTCAGGAACAGATAAAGAGATAATCTTTCAGCGTGTAAATTTGAAATTCAAATGAGAGAGGAATTTTGAAGATGAAGGCTGAGAATTTAATAATTTGAGTTTTTTGTTTAAGAAACCTAAAAAGCTTTGCAGGCCCATGTTTGGTACCCTAGCTCATGGAAATGTCTGGGGTTGCTGATCAAGGTTAAAGTTCCAAACGTAAAAGGAAACTTCCCATTAGTTCAGGGGGAAATCCAGGAAGACTAAACTTGTTGATCATAGCAGGGATGATGAACATAGTTACGCCAGGACTGAATTCTGTTATCTCGCCCCCCATTAACCAAATTAAGTTGGTTTTCATATACAGTAACTTCATCTCTTTCTGAACCTAGAGGGAATAGAGACCACGACCTCGCCTCTTCAAGAGCTGGTTTGACTGAAGTCACCCGCTTGGGTTTGACTTTGGCATGAAGTCTGGTTTTACTATTGTGATTGTCCTATAATGAGTGAATCCCTCTTG
Source organism: Palaemon carinicauda (assembly GCF_036898095.1). Classification (NCBI taxonomy): domain Eukaryota; kingdom Metazoa; phylum Arthropoda; class Malacostraca; order Decapoda; family Palaemonidae; genus Palaemon; species Palaemon carinicauda. Next base: position 130,145,072 of record NC_090727.1, on the reverse strand, counting down.
AAGGAGACTTGCTCCCACCTAAGGAACACTCCCATTTGAGTGACTCAGAAGTTTGTATCTGCTTAGGAATAAACTGCAAGTTTTACAAATTTGTATTTTTCCTAGCTAGGCTATACAAATTGGAGTTATTTAAGAAAAGGTCCTGTCTCAACTACCCCACAAGTCATTGACCAGGATAAAGTGAACCTTGCATCACAGGAGCATGTAATGCTGCCCAGCAGAGGAGTTGCCAGGTATCCTATTAGTTACAACTGGTCTGTTTTTTTTTTCTTTTTGTCTGGTCTTAGAAAATTGACATTCTAGGAGTAACCCCATTTAAATGACTCAGGTTTTTGATAGCTAAGAAAAATACATTATTTTAAAATTTGTAGTTTTTGCTCCAGCCTATTAAATATTTTTTCCCTAGCAGTTGATCCCATTGATAAGATAGCTATCATCAATAGTTTTGGATATTAGATCCCGTTTAGTAGCCTGCAGATTAGGATGGGCAGATAGCTAATGTAAATGAGTTGTGGAGATTACTTCTTGTCAGTGGTAGTCCTTTTAAATTGTTATAGGGGTGTAATATACAGGTCATGTTCCCCTAGTACCTGTGATTATAATTTTGGTATTCATTAAACAATGTTTTAATTTATAACATCAAAATCATTTTTTTCCATGAAAACTGTTCATATTACAAAGGGCCTTAAAGTTATTTCTACTTCATGATCCTAGTAAGCTATTCCCACAGTTTTATTTTAAATGATATATACCTTTGTGTACTTTGCATGGCAAGCTATTACAACACTAGTAAAGGATTTTTGCGATGTATCTTTAGCCTCGAAGTATTTACTTTCATCTGTTCTGTTTGATGATTTCCACTCTAACTTAATCTTTTTCTGATTTTTACTTTTCAAAAATAAATATTTTTGGACAAAGCCCTCAGTAAGTCTTGAAACTTGACTATCATATTGGTTTGGTAATGATAAATAGTAGATATTTATCTTTAGTAAAATGTCAAATTTGTTCGCCAGGTTTGACCCTGAATGATGAAGATCTCATGACAATATAGACAACAGTGCCAGTGTGTGTGGAGCTACTGAACAACAGTTCAATCTCGCAGAAGATTGTGAAGCCATTGAAGTTACAGCTCTATTCTCGGTTGGACTCTTAAATGCATTCTTAGAAAACCATGGTTCATCAGTTATTATAAATACAGACTTTTGATATTAGACTTTGGTAAGTAAATGCTCAAGAGATTTAATTGTAAAAAGTTGTATATATTTTACATGTACATGGTAGAAATTTAGGTATGTAACTAAACTGTTATTTCTATGAACCCAGCCTAATGTTTACATTGCTTCTCTCTAGAAGCTAGGAATTGACATTCTCCTAAAGATTAAAAAGAAAAAAAATTCCATTTCCTTTCCTTCAACAGGGTTATGCCTTTACTATAGTAATGAGACAGTTTAGGAGGTTATGGCAAGAAGTTAATCTGTGGTGGCAGTGTCTCTTGAAAGAATCTTTTCAGTCTGTGTCACATTCCTCTAACTACTCCCTAATCAATCTAGAGCTTTAAATGTCTTCCTCTGGATCTGTTAGCAAACACTGCGTACATTGTTTAAAGGAGGTGTCTTGGCAACCATGATCCACATGGTCTTTTGTGTATCAGGGACAGTATTTTAATTCAAATAACCATTTTGTGGAGTACAAAGGCCTCTGTTCCTCCCATGGAAAAGTGTCTGGTTACTGATCAAGTGAGGAGTTTCTAACATAAAAGGAAACTTACCCATAGTTAAAGGGGAAATCCAGGAAGACCAAACTTTATTATAGCAGGGTTGATGAGGATATTGTTACTGCCCGGTTGCTTCCCTGTAACCTTACTTCTCAAGTTAGTTTTCATATAGCTTCATCTCTTAGTCTGAACCTAGAGGGATTAGACACTACAACCTCGCCTCTTCACGAGCTGGTTGGACTGTCGTCACCAACTTGTCTTTGACTTTTTTGTATAAAGTCTCATTTTACTAATGTGATTAATCCCATAATGAGTGAATCCCTCTCAACAGAGACTTCCCCCCTCAAAAGAGAACTCCCATTTAAATGACTCATAAATTAGTATGTGCATAGGAATAAACTACAAATTTATAAAGTTTTTTGCCTAGTTATACAACCCCGAGTCATTTAAGCAAAGATCCCGTTTCAAGTGCCCCACAAGTCTTTGACGAGGGTAATGGATCTTTCACCACAGCCCAGCAGTGGAGTTGGCAGGTAACCTATATTACGGTTACAACTGGACCCCATAATTTTATTTTTGTCTGGTCGTAGAAAATTGACATGAGGTGTAAACCCATTAAATGACCGGTGTTGTATAGCTAGGAAAAATAAAATGTTAAATTTTGTAGTATTCTTAGGTTTAACTGAATTTTATAGAATTGCAAATTACAATTAGCAATTTTTTTTTTGGTTCAGGTCATGTGCAATCTATAAGTTCAATTGGAAGTCTGCAAAAAAAAAAAAAAAAAAAAAAAAAAAATTCTTTGGGTAATATTTTTTCTTTGATGGATAAAATTTTAATTTGGTACAGATAATTTACAGTACTGTACTTGGAAGTTTATCCCATAATTTGGTCATAGCTGGATCATGAGTTTTTCATTAATTTCTTCCACCATTGTTCCTCCCCGTTGGTGTTGGTCTCGTTATCACACCTTGCATGGTGTAGTGAAGGTATTACTTATGGGTCCCATCTGTTTGCTTATAGTGGTTGACTTATGAACATTAAGTACTGTAAGTTAAGCTACTGGGTCTTGGCAAGCTGCTCTTGGCCAGTGAATGGACCTTACCAGCTCCAACATTGAGTTGAATAGTCAAAATTTATATAAAACCAGTGGTACGTTGTTCCATTTTCTAGGTTACTTAGGTTCATTTTCTAAAATGAGACACTCATACCTTTGAAACTTTAAATCTACATTCATGGATTGATAAGGATAGTATTAAATTTTGGATTCTGTTGGAACCTTCTGAGCCTTATGTGTGTCGATTTATTTCTAAAAATGGTGCTTATTTTTGTGTGAATTAGCAAGGTTCTTTTTTCACCTGTTGATGAACTGGTAGTGTTTTATACCATTGAGATTGTGATTTTGTTAGCTTTAGTTTTGCTGATAATCACCCATTTTTCAGAACCGAAGTATTATTGGTTTTTGTTTGGTTGAAGATATAAAGTGTTCCCTAGTTTGGAGCATTTGATTCCTTTTTAAAATATCCAAAGCTGGTCAGAAATCCCTAAAATTTGCATTGAAGTTTGTATGATTGGACGTTATATTGGTGATGCCTGTGAAAAGTTTTAATCATAAGGCCCTAGTTTTCAAGCTTACAGGTGGGGGTAGGTGGGTCTTTTCTTATGGAGTTTTTAAGTAATACATTTCCTAAGTTAAGGGCAATTGTTAATGGAATATAGTAAAACATAAGTCGTCGTCATCTTATTGCACCATCGTTCTACCCTTTGGAGTGCTGTATCGTTTGCTGATCTTAAATCCATGTCTGAATGGGCAGCTACTCAAGATGTGATTTGTCATTTGGAATGGCTCCCCGTATGGGCATTCGGTACCATTTGTATAACCCTATCTCTGGAGATTATCCCCTGTTCTACCAGTTTTTGTTCTTCCTCTATTCAGGGTCCTCTTGGTAAGGGAGATTATACTGGACAGGTCTTCACCAGGGTGGGGGGGGGGCACTGATAGTGGTCTGACCCACTCCCTCTTATGCAGTTTGTATTTTGATAGGTCTGAAGTCTCTTGTTCTTTCTCAGTCATGAAACACTTCCATGATTTGAGACGGCGTCTTGTTTCCCGATGATTGTATTGTGGGTGTCTGGGATCATTTATTTGATTGGCCTTTCATTTCTAGCTATAGCCTCTTGACATATGTCAGGTGGTGCAATGCTGGCTAGTCTGTACAAAGGTAGTAAGGGTGTTACTCCATGTACCAGTGATTAGTCGGCAGGCCACACTTTTGGTGCGGCTTGATCTTTCCCACCCATGAGCTTATAGTATTCTGCAGTGAAGTAACTTTCAAAGGGACTTTTAAGTTTTTGCATCAGCTCCCCACTTGGTAGATGCTGTTTTTGCTGAGTAGGGTATTTCTGGTGGCCACTTTTTTTAGAGCTTGTTTGACGTGCTCCTTTGAAGCTGTGTTCTATCAAGATTGATGCCAAGATTCGTTGGCAGGACATAATAGCACAAGTTCAAGTTTGTAAGTGGTACAGAGTAAAGGATATTGGTCGGTAGCTGTTAGGTGAGCATGGATTTTACGAGGCTTGAGGAGAGTGTCACAACAATTGCTTTTCTCCATGTCCTTGCAAATTGGTATGTTAATTGTACATTTATTGAAAAGTTACTCGTGTATTATATAGCCAATTGTGATTTGTTCATGGTAAACAGTTTAAATATATCACCCTGTGACATATGTTGCATGTCTTGCTTCATTTTCTCTGGGTATTCTCACAAAGTTTTGGTTTCTAGTCTTATCATAAATTAGAAGTTGGGCTACTTAATTAGGAGGGTGAATGCTGTTATTCTTGGTGGGTCTTTGCTGTTTTCTTAAAGTATTTTGTATGATGCTTCAGGCCTTTTTACTATTGTGGGCCATGTTGAAGCATTTTTCCACGGCTGCTGGGAATAATTTTCTTTGCAGGTTCTATTGCCAGCAGCTGGAAGACTTTATATAGCTCTGGGTTTGGTACAATGTTTTCAATTTTGTTTTAAATATCAGATGTAGCTTTCCCAATCAGCCTTTCGGTAAATTGACCTGGGGTTTTGTGGTATTTTGTTTCACTGGATTGTAGGATTGGTTTTATGTAAATGGCATCTGGTTGATGTTGGGATTTTGGTAAGCAAGTCTGTGATTGCTCTTGAACGAATGGCGGGATTTTGGTAGCAAGTCTGTGATTGCTCTTGAACGAATGGCGGGATTTTGGTAGCAAGTCTGTGATTGCTCTTGAACGAATGGCGAAATTTTGCAGTCACAAATGCCATGTCCAGATTGTATCCCCCTCCATCATAAAGTTTGAAAAGTGGCGTCATGTTTTGGCATCATATGGGAATTATAAGATGATTTAGCTAGGGCCCATTGCTCAACTGCCTCTCCATTGCTGTTGGTGCTATTATTGGGTTGTGGCTGTTGATGTCCCCAAGAGGAATGATGAATTTTACACTATATATTGCACTTCATTGATTAAAGGCTTTGGTGAGAGATATACCAAGGCACTATGCCAGGCAAGTTTTAGGCAGTGTTTCATCTTTGCACATCTCTGGGATGCTCATTATCAACCCAAAATCTACTTGCTTCCCCTCTGTATTGAAGTTTAATTCTGAGCTTACTCGTCCAGGAGGCCAGAGGGTTTTAATCCTTTTACAAACTTTGGTTTGGGTAGGTGCATGGGGTAGTAATCGTTGTTAATAACTTAGGAGCTTATAACGGGCCTGAAGAAAGAAAATGTTTGCTACACTTTTCTGGTGGTGATACCTCGGGCCATTTCTTTGCTTTGGCTTTTATGTGTGGAGAAGATTTCTGCATCATATTTAGTCCTTTCAAAGACTCAATTATTCTTGAGAAAATTTTATAACCAATTCTTGTATTTCCAGAGTATGTGGGTTTTATTTACAGGGAATATATTTAAATCATATATTTAAATCTTGTACATTAATTTGGATGATAAATTTGATAAATTAGTAAAACTATTTGTAATTCTTTTTTGTAATTTTTTCTTTTTTTCATTCAAGACTAAAAATGTGTTGGGGACAAACTGCCCGTTCTATGTATATTGCAAACAATTTACCTATTTATAAGACGATTTTGGTGAAGAAAAAAAAAACGATTTTGGTGAAGAAAAAAAAAAAACTTTCATAGGACCTTTTATTTTTCATATACAGCATAGCAATATGTTAAAATTTACAAAATAACAGAGGAGCAATTTAATTTAAACATTTTGTATCAACAGAAAATCAAGCCATACATTGTGATGAACAAGCAATCCAAGTGAGGAAAAAATCATCATTCAGCCATGAACCAGTTTAGAACTCTCCCTTCATGATGAAAAAGTTTATGCATATCATCAGTGAAGAGCAGCAGTGGTATCAGTCGGGATGGAATACAAAACTTTGTGCTGCAAGACTTAACATAAATTTACTTTAGAACAGAAAAGTGCCAACATAACTTTTGTCTTGAATATTTCAGCAACATTCATCAGTGAAAATTGGCAATATAAGTGGGCAAAACAAAAAGAACTGAAAAATCTGGTAGAGGGGATTTATTGAATGGAACAGAAAAATTAATGTGCCCAATGAAAAAGTATGAGCCAGCAGTCTACCAAACAAGTAGTGCTTACATCTTAAGTTGAATTATTGATTTATTCCAGTGACTACTTGCTAACTGATGAGCAAGTAAAGGAAAGAAAATAACCATTGGAATTATAGAAGAATAATCTGAAGAAAACTGTTGGCAAAATCATCAAAATGGTAGGACAAACTAGCTGTGAAGAAAACTTGACGCTTTAGTGCAACTTTACTGGCAAAATATTATACTCATCATTCTGATAAGAAAACTGTCAGCTGCATGATCAAAAAGCAGCAACCATCCTTTAAACAAGTAATGAATGACATTAATTTGATTTCACACATGGCAAGTGTTCTTAGGTGTGTTGGATAAAATATTTCTTACATCAAAAAAAGGATTTTGATGAAGGAAAAAATCTATTTCTGGGTGAGACCTATGCCACCGAGTAAAATGCACCTTTAGCAATTTCCAAGGTATAACTGCTTTGTAATATCAGAAAAAAATGCCAGGAATGAACAGTGCTTACTCGCCTAAATAAGTGTTTATTGTAACTGGGGAGTGAAAACCATAACCAGAGGTCAGGTGTCATTTATATATATCTTCTCTTCAAATATCCCCGTTACTACGAGGTGCAGTTTTCCATCCGCTACTGATTGTTACTACCACCATCTCCACTCAAGCAAACTATATCACTCCTTTTGTAGTCTTTTTTGGTGTACCAGTGTGCTTGCTTGCATATGATCCGAATGTTTTGGTGCTTTTTTGGTATGAGATGTCGGACGTTCAAGCTTCCTCATCCAACCTTTGCTTTTGATCTCTGAGCTGTTTGGTGCTCTTTTGGTATGAAATGTCTGACGTTGAAGCTTCTTCGTCCAAGTTGGGTACCAGAACAATGGATTTTGAGTTTTCGGAGGTCGCGATGCGATTAACTGCACTGTTAACAATGAAGGATTCTCTTAATTTGTAGGATCATCTTCTAGTGCGGGTTACAGTAGGTATCATACACCCCCCTTCACAGCTCGTTAAAAATCTGTAAAATAATAAATAAAAAATTAAAATGGTTTCTTTCTTTTAAAACACTTAGTTGAATTTAGTATAATAAATAAAAAATTAAAATGGTTCCTTTCTTTTAAAACACTTAGTTGAATTTAGTATAACAATCAAAAATTTTCATGACAGACATATGGTAAAACTGACAATGGTAAAACTGACAAGGTAGATAAAACTTTTTAAATTTGACAGACTATCTGATTAATTGAATTTTAGTAATCTGCATTAAACCTGTTTTTATAATAGAATAACTGAACTTGCAGAATAGTTCATTAGTATCCTTTCTAAATTAATTAAACATCTCAAAATCTACATTGTCTCATCTTTATTTAAGGTTCTCTGAAATACCAACTTTTGCTTTCACTTAAAAAATTATATAAACTAGATTTAATAATTTAATGTTTCTTTCATAGCAATAGAAACTTCAGCATAACTGTATCAGGTCAATTCATAGAAGCCTCTGCAACCACTTATTTTGGACCTAAGTTCTGCAGCAAGTGCAAAACATTAGATTCCTAACCATTAAAGGTAGGGGTTGCACTGGATCACTACCCTGGTAGAGACATAAAGGAGAAACCTGTATTGATGTCAAGTTGTTATACACTGTCAAAAATATGTGGTACCTAAGTTCTCATTAGTCTCATTCCCCCTCTTCTTGGATGATGGGAAGAAATTTTTCCTTAAACTTGAAAGAAAATTTGCTCGAGCACATAACTCTCCTACATTTATCATCTATATGGTCCAACAAATAGAAGAGTGGGTTTTGTACCCCAGGGGAATGGTAAAAAATACTCTGTCAACAGCCAGTAGGCTTTCCCTGCTATTCTAGGCTCCCGTCATGAGCATAAGCTTGATGCTTCTTATCCCATAAGGAAGCCAGCTTTGTGATGATCTATTGAAGCCCTACCACTATCTCTAGGATAAAAAAGTTGCTCATGAATACCAGTAAAGAAACTTGAAACCTTGAATCTAAGAGCCAACTTGAGTATAATGATTCTGCCAGTTAAGTTGCACTAATCATTCAGATAAGAAAACTGTCAGCTGCACTCTACCTGTGATCAAATAGCAGCAACTAGTTAAACAAAATTGAAAAATAGTCATCTTTTAAACAAGACAAGGCTCTCTAAATATATTTCACACATGGCAAGAGTCATTAGGAGTGTTGAATAGATTGCCAACTAGTTACCAATAGAGATAACAAAAACTAGTGAACTAACAGTGAAGTTGGATAAATAATTCTTCCTAATGTCAAAAAAAATAAAGGAATTTTGACGAAGGAAAAATCTACTTCTGGGCGAGAGATCTGTGCGCGCAATAAAATGCTCCTTTGGCATCATTTATAAGGTATATACAGTAACCGATTACCAGAGAAAAAAAAAAAGTTGCATAGGAGTGCCAGGGATGAACCCAGCTCACTCACCTAAATAGTTGTCGGTATAAAGTAATTGAGACGTGAAAACCACAACCAGAGGTCTCGTGCCATTCAGATATCTCCTCTTCAAATATCCCAGTCACTACGAGGTACCGTTCTACATCCACTATTGATTGCTACTACCACCATCTCCACCCACGCCAACTACGTCACTCCTTTCAAAGCATCTTCGGTGTTTACCCGTGCGTTCCCTTGCTTGTGATCTTTGATCGTCTTGGTGCTTTTTTGGTACAAGATGTCGGAAGTTTAAGCTTCCTTATCCAAGTTAAGTACTAGAACTATGGATTTGACTTTTTGGAGGTAGTGATGCCCTTAACTGCGCTGTTAACAATGTAGGATTTTCTTTATTTGCAGGATTATCTTCTAGTGGTGGGTTACAGTAGCCATTTATCATACACCCCTTATTACAGTTGCTGTTGAAAATCTGTAAAATGAATAAAAAAATAAAATGACTAATTATTTCTTTCTTTTAAAACACTTACTTGAATTCTAGTATAACATTCAAAAATGTTCATGAAAGACATTATATAGTATAACTGACAAGGTAAATAAAACTTTTTAAATTTGACAGAATATGATTGATTAAATCTTAGTAAATTGTGATAAATTAATTTAATTTAATCTGCATTTCACCAGTTTTTATAATAGATTAACTGAACTTGCGGAATTAATCATTTGCATCCCTTCTAAATTACTTAAACATCACAAAATCTACATTATTCCATCGTTGTTTGAGGTTCTCTGAAATACCAACTTTTGCTTTCACTTAATTTAATTATTAATATATATCTTTCATAGCAATAGAAACTTCAGCATAACTATCAGGTCAATTCATAGAAGCCTCTGCAACCACTATTATCTTTGACCTAAGATCTGCAGCAAGTGCAAAAAAGAACAGATTCCTAGCCATTAAAGAAGGTAGGGGTTGCACTGGATCATTACCCTGGTAGAGACATAAAGGAGAAACCTGTATGGTGTCAAGTTGTTATACGCTGTCTAAAAATATGTGGTATCTAGGTTCTCATTTGTCTCATCCCCCTCTTCTTGGATGATAGGAAGAAATTTTTCCTCAAACTTGAAAGAAAAGTTGCTCGAGCATATAACACTCCTAAATTTATCATCTATATGGTCCAACAAATAGAAGAGCGGGTTTTGTACCCCAGGGGAATGGTAAAAAATACTCTGTCAACAGCCAGTAGAATTTCCCTCCTATTCTAGGCTCGCGTCATGAGCATAAGCTTGATGCTTCTTATCCCATAAGGGAGCCAGCTTTGTGACGATCTAGTGAGGCCCTACCACTATCTCAAGGATAAAAGTTGCTCATGAATAGCAGAGGCAATGGATGATACAATTCCCTAAAGACAGGACAGTTCTAAATAGTAACCATATATACAATTACTGTTATGTCTCCTCTGACAGGTTCTTCCCAAGAGCTGGGGTAGATATTCCAGCCTTATGTGACCCAATAACCACCTCATAACTTGTTCCACAGAAAAAAAAAAAAAAAAAAAAGTTTTTGGACCTTTCCTTATTGAAGGAAGAGCCTTAGTGATCCTTCCTCTCCCCAGCTCCCAGAATAATGAGGCTTGTGCTGGAGCTAGCTTTGTTACATGATCTATTGAATCACTATCACTGGCTCAAGGATAAAGATTGCTCATGAAATTCAGAGGCAATGGATGATACAATTCCCTGGAGACAGGACAAAGCTCTAAATACTAACCATGTATAAAGTTACTGTCTTAGCATAAATCACCTAATCTCTGACACGTTCTTCCCAAGACCCGAGATAGATTAGATATTTCAGCCTTGTGTGACCTAATAACCACATTCCTTGTTCGAGAGAGAGAGAGAGAGAGAGAGAGAGAGCGAGAGAGAGAGAGAGAGAGAGAGAGAGAGAGAGAGAGAGAGAGAGAGAAATTATTTCTTAGGTTTCCAAACTGAAAGAAGAGCCATAGTGGTCCCCCTCTCCCAGAAAAGAGCAGCAAGTCATTTTTGTGCTACAAGTATCCTATGTGAGGATGAGAAAGAAGGATTAAGTTGTGGACAATTGGATTCCAGTTCCCTGACCACAAACTCCTGAACCAAAGGTGATGGAGATTCTCTATCCTTCAGAATGGCTCGTGGCAGGAAAAAATATGCAGTTTTCTTCATATTCACTTGGCAGAGATTACCACAGGCTCAAGCAAATCCATTTAAAACACCATGTAGGAATGAGCTCTAGTAGGGCAAGGTTGCCTCTATCCCCTTTGTAAGTCCAGTCAATTCTTGTGCAACATCCTTGCCTGAAGTTTAAACTAGGATTGGAGACAGAGTGGTCCCTGCCCTATCTTTACAGAGGATCTTCAGCAAAGGAGGAAGACATACCAACGGCTAAGCTGGGTACTATTCGGTGTGAGCTGTTTTGGAGCAATCAGGGTCCCTCATTCTGTTTTCAACAGACTTGTCAAAAAATCAGCAAAATGGGGAGAAGAGGGGTGGAAATGATTTAAGCATTTACATTGTTGGAAGGTGCTCTGGAAATTTATCAACAGTCCGGGAAAAAGCCCGGAAGTTTTCCATTATGGCAGGTCGAGTGATTATTATTATTATTAATTGCCAAGCTACAACCCTAGTTGGAAAAGCAGAATGGTGAGAACAAAAGCATTCCTGCCATGAAATGAGTTTGGGATAACCTTATACCAGGACAATAAATATTGTTTTGCTTGAACAGTGACTCTTGCCTTAAAGAACCTTAAGTCTTGTCTTTTACTCCCAAGATCACATCTGCTTGAGAGGGGTTTGATCACGAACTGTTGTCAAGCATAGGTAGAAGCGCTACGCTCCAAGCATTCCCGGTGGTTGAAATGTGGGTATGTATTTTTTGTAGATTACACCCCCTAACTTTATGGCCAGTAGATTCTCGAAGGAGAGTAGTACAATGAAGTTCATCATGCAGCTAACGAGATAGATTGCCACATAATCAAAAGGTAGGGGAGACTGTGGTTGTTAAACTATAAGATTTACAAACTAAAGAGGAGATCACAGGGGCGGTGGCAGTGCAGATCTAACTTTATCAATGAAGGCAGTCTCAAAGCACTTTCCTTGTTGATCCAGAAACAAAATTGTTTATTAGGGGGATTCTGTAGCTGCTATGCTATTATTCCCAAGTATTACAGCTTCTTTCAGAGTCCTAAAGTATCTTTCTTCAATATATCCCAATCTGAAGATCATAACAAGAGGAAGGAAATGGAAATCTGTCTCTATGCTTAAGGGATTCCCTTATAGGAGGGTAAGAAGTACACCTATTATATAGGAGGGTAAGAAGTACACCTATTATAAGTGCTCAAAAGAGACTAGCATGAAAACCCAAGGAGTGTTAGCCAGTTAGATACACAAGGTTTTGAAATGACTTTTCCTTAACACAGGAAAGAATGGGTTCAAGGGTCCATGTCCTTTAGGTGTACTGGGACAAATCAGTTTCCCCCTCATGGTGGACTGTAAACTGCTAGCACCAGTCATGAATGGAATTTGGGTAACTAAGCAAGGGGGAAACCAAGGACAGGTACCCATTTCCAATTTGACTATTTCATTCGTAAAAGAAGACTGTGTCTTCCTAAACCTCAGAAGACCTTGCATCACCTCCACTCCCACTAGCAGGGGTTAGTTCTGGTAGATCACAGGCAATGTCAGTAAGCAGGTCTAGAATAATATTGGTGTGTAGCTCAACATCTTGACTAGCATATCCTGCTCCTAGGAGCTGCAGGAAGCACTTAATTCTGAAATCCTTTCAGCCTTATCTTCCTCAATCCCTCTACCTGGATTTAATGGAGATCTTGGATAGTTATTGTACAAGGAGCTGTACCCATGGTGGAAACTGATCGATGGGAAGGGTCCCTACACACTCTTGACTGCTTTCTGACAGGTAACTATTCTCCCTTGATTGCATTTCAAATGGCTCATGGTGCAGTTGAACAATGAGTTGAGAAGGATTTTTTCTTGGAATTTGACTGGATCTCAAGTCAGTGTACCTCATCATCCTTCAAATCAACAAGTATTGGGTCATAGTGCTGCACGTAGCTCAGATTGTCCAGCAATCTAACCACAACGTAGCTTCCATGATAGCACTCAAGATGTCTATGAGACCTGTTTTACCGGTGGAGAGAGCAATCAGAGCATTCAAGAGGTTAAACAGCTCTTTTAGATCACACACTAATATCAAATTATTGTTTTTTAGTCTTTGGTAGTGACAGCCTCCGTACCATGGTCTTCCCCTACTTAAAGTTGAGTTCTCTTGCTTGAATGTACTCAGGCACACTATTCTCTTACCTTATTTCCTTCCCTAACTGACTTTTTCCATTGGAACCCTTGAACTTGTAGCAGCCTGCTTCTCCAACTAGGGCTGTAGCTTGGCTAGAAATAAATGATGTGAAGATGAAAAACGAAGGTAAGATCATGAGGAACCCTCATAGCCCCTAGTGATGATGACAATAATAGGTTTTCTTTCACTGGTAGACTTTGCTGGAATGAAGCAGATGCTAGAATTTCTCTCACACGCAAGTCACCGAAGAACTTGTGTGTTCGTTTGCGTAAACGTGAACCTTGCATCGACATTGTTTCTCAAAGAAAGAAACATTTACGACAAGCAACCTTTTACCTCTCTTACAAGGCCAGAATATACAGTACTAGAGTTATCCTTCAAAGTAGATAATTTTAGATAAGGGTAATGTTCGTCCCTCCAATGCATGCACACCCTTTAGTGGAAATTATCTTTATAAGGCCCAGCATCTAATGTCACTAGGGGGTCACGTAAGAGGTCACCAAACTTAACGTTCTAAATACAGACCATTGACAGTATCACTATGACCAGTCAGCATGGACTGGGAAACTAGAACGTTTTGCTCACTGCTTATTAGATGTATGCTCCCTTTTGCTCTTGCTGCTGGGAGGTCATCTATCTACAAGACTTTAATTCTCTGCTTATGGAATGATCTTAGCATGGTTATTTAACACCTATGCATAAGTGTGGAGAGGTCAACTGAGAACACAAAGATGTCTTCCCCCAGGAAGTAGTAGTAGCACTAGCTACTTGTTCGCATACATACGGCTATCAAATGAACAAATATGAGGGGACGCAACTGTAGGACAGGACTCAAGTACCGGGAAAACTTGTGGGAATGCAAACTTGTAAGGGTATACTTCAGAAAGAGCACTCTAGGGCATGCAGGAACAGAGGGCTCACCCCTGTAGGAGCAGGATGAGCGAGCTCTCTCCATGTGCGTGTGCAAAGGAGAAGAGCTCCTGTAAGAATGTATTAACAGGAGAGAACTCTAGGGTGCTCGCACATTGGAATGTGTGCATAGGTAGTACTGTCTCTCCCATAGGGAGAGAAACAGTACAAGTGATACAAATGCAGCTGAAATTTAATGATCTTTGGATTTTGCAGTCCAAAATGGTAGGAGCACTTCCATAACCATTGGCAGTATGCGACAAAACAAAGAACACTTGGGATGTCCTCTGCATTGTCTGGTCATCTGCTCGGACAGCACAGTAAATCATGTATATGCAATTCCCATAGATTGGGCTTCTTTGTCCAACCAGCAGTGTGTGAAATGAAGTAGGAGAAGGAACAGAATTTCTTGGAAACTTGTTCGCCTTCTAGTGAGCCATCTACACCATACCTATCTAAAGCATTCCAAGAAAAGAGATACTAGGAACATTATGAAAAGACAGATTTACCTGGGTATTCAGTTCTATAGTGCAACTGAGGAGAAAACCTGCTATTGCACAAAGGAGTAAAATTTAAATAGGTTAGACAGCAAGATGGAAGAAAGGAATCATGAACAATAAGGGTCAAAGAGATGCAGCAAATACAATTTAGTACTGCCTGCATAGCTTCGCAGGAACTGGAATAGTGGTGCACTGTAGGCACTATCCACCTCCTACAAGATCGTGTACTTATGCTCAAATGGGACTAACGTAAAAGTCTTATAAATTTCCAAATACTGTATGGTCCACCATATTGGACATTAAACAAATCCATTAAGCTTACTTAAAAATTTTGAAACTTGCTTGATTAGAACATGACCTAAAATTGGTTGAAAACCATAGTCATAACTAGTGTTCTTACCAGTAGCTAACTCCTGGACAGGATATAAGTAAAATCTACACAAGTTATAATTAAGTGCCTGCTTAGGAGACAATTCTCACAAATTGCTACCGTGAAAATCATTATCCTTTTAAAAATATCACAAAGTTACAGCAATATAAATTTTCAACAGTAAATATTGTAGATAAACATTTAAAGCTACCAGATGATAATTTAAATGTAAAATTGACAAATTATTTAGATTACAATGAAAAATTAAACAGACAGTGCAGATTGTTGTCATGGATTAATACAGCCTACTTAATTCAAAATTAGAATGGGAAATCCACCTTCAAGGAGTTCACCCCTACATGCTGTAGTTAAATTCAGATTTATTTGTCTATTATGCAAAAATTACTCCCTCTGACACCTATGTGCTATTGTACTGCATTTCTTAATTCACTTTGAATCCTTCGCTTTGCTGTTTTGCCTCTTCGCTACATTCTATCAAATTTACCCACTAAATTATTCTTGACAGCCCACTTGTGATCTAGAAATTTGCCTTTGCACCAGCTAAACTAGGCAGTACAGAACTGATTTTTTATATTAAAATTCTGCAAGCATAGAAAAATTTTAATTAAACCTTACAGGATTTATAACACCCTCTCCTCTTTAGAAACATACCTGGTACCTTAAAGGTGGTTTTGCATCACTTGGGTTTATTCCTTTTATAAAACCTGTATCACTTCCTCCACAGCATTTTTTGGGAGGATCTGCCGGTTTTCATGAAATCTCCTGTAATAAGGAATAAAGTTATTACAATGGTAAAGCTATTTTATGTTTAACATAATTGGATTAGAAATTTGCATGGAGTACTTTGCTACAAGATCTACTAATAGATAACACTAAGTAAAATGGGTTCAACATATTGCATGTGAACACTTTAAAAAGTAAATATTACTTCCAAGCTCTCTAAGGAATGCAGTACAGAACCACAGTCAAACGCATCATGATGCATTGATAATGACAACTGCCTGTGACCAGTGTAAATCATTGAGCACCAGGTTAGATATTGTAGCGCCTTGCAATAATGGCTGTCCGATATTACAGATTATCAGTTACTCTGATTTGGTTTATCATATATATTATCAAGAGGTTCTAAAGTACCAAAAATGTTTTAAATGGCTCCCACCTGTTTAAAAATACTCCAGGCTAGACACAGCATACAAAGCCATGGATAAATCCATTTTCAATCGCAACATTTTAATTTGTCAGCTGACCACAATTTTTAGGAAAGATTGCATCATAAAAAATTATTTTGTCTAGTTAATTGTGCTTTAATAAATAAAAGGAATGCTTTTGTTTTCAATACCAGGTGTTACTGGTTCTTTTCTTTAAATTTGGTTGTAATCAGTTGATCTTTAGCTGCCTCTCGAAAATATGCACATACGAATTACAGAGTATGATTTGTATAATTTCTAAATTTATTCAAAACATCATAATGAGTAGGCCTACTACATCAGCACCAATCATTTACAAGCTATCACAACTTTCATACAGTTCATTTATGCCTATTATGAATCACTTGGACATATGCATTTATCTTTAACAGGAGGATTTTTGTTGCCTTAAAAAGTCTCATTTAATTACTACACAAAAATTAATTTATACTTAATCTAAATAGGTTTGATAGTAAGCTGGGCTTAAAACACTACATTTATGCACTGAAAGAATAATGCAGTTTTATATGTTAAACTAGTTTTATTTAATTATTGTTGTACTTTCCTATTATCAATTTGAGGTTAATTTAAAAACAGTAATTACTGATTGATTTTATCTTTGTTTTTATTGTCAGCTGACCTCAAGGTGACTAGGCTAAGAATATGCTAACATATAATCAACAGAATTTTGCTGATAATTTCCCCGACTCATACAGTATTATATGCCAATTCCCTACTAAGTTTCCAGTTATGACTTGTGTTCTTTGACAATTTTTTAATAAAGTGATGTACATTATTCGTTGATTTCTAATTCTAGTTTTCACGTTCTGACATGCACATCTTGACATTAAACTGTATTTGGCAATTTGTAAACTATATTTCCCACTTTGGCTGATGTTTTTCAGAAATTTTTAATACTGTACAGTATTAATGGCCAATTTCTAATTCAAAATTTCTGGTTTTGACTTTACCTTTTTAACATAAAGGGCAATTTCTAACATTTAAATTTCTCATCTTGATTCACATTGGTTGGCATCGTACACAATCCCACTCACGACCGTGTTG
>NC_090727.1:130062932-130122932 GCF_036898095.1 Palaemon carinicauda | reverse complement strand
CATATCCATTATGTTTACAATCTTGTCTGGTATCCTATAGCATCTCTATCTTTTTAATAGGTTACTCAAAATAATATCAAATGCTTTCTCAAAATTCACAAATAAGATTTCAGTTCGTTAGACCGTTGAGCTATAGTAGGGTCGCGAAATCTGTGGATTTGGTGATTCCCCTTTCATGAGGTCGCTAGTTCTCAAAAAGATTTTCTGCATCTGCAAAGCTGTTTAAAGAAAGTCATGTACCACAAAACTTATCAGATTAATAGTTTTTTCAAGTATTGTAGGTTAGCATAGGCCTTGGAATGGCAACAAATATATAACTATAATTTCATAATAAATAGCCTATTGAGAACCCTGGTTGGAAAAGCTGCACACCACAGCAAGGCAAACGAATCCAATGCAGAACACAGCTTTTGGCTGATTAAATTTGTCAAAAAATGAATAAACTAAAAGGAAAATGTAAATATTGCAAAATAACACTAATATTGTACTAGCATCTAATTGCATAACTATAAAATTCCAAACACACTACTTTGAATTCTACATTCCCCAAACGCCTCCAAGTTCGGTAGTTCATACGCCCACTGGGTTACAACTATATCATTCATTCATTGATTTGAGGTTTTCTGGCATCCTGACCTCTAAGGTCATTGATGCTGATTACAACTATATAACAATCATCCTTAAATACTAGTAGTGCTCAGTAGTAAAGTTACAGGCAAAAACTGAACTGCATACTAAGTTTGTACAGGATTCTCTGACGACGCAAAAAAAAAAAAAAATTCAGTAGCTATAGCTCTGAAGTTCCATACCTTTTGTCAAAAAAATCCCTGTACTTTCACTACAAATTCTCGAACTTGAAGACTAGAGTGCTTGTTAAGATTTCTCGATGAACACTTGGGACCAAAGTTCTGAAAGAAAACAATTTAGATTACTTTCAAGAAATTTATGTTCAACGTTACTATTACTGAAATAATTAACTATCAAAACCATGGTAAACATTTGTTGAAGAAATCACTAGGAGGAATAATACCTACTAGAGATAACCTGACTGTTCTTCTCTGAACCAGAGAAGCCAGGTCAGAAACCAGAAAATACACAACCTGCTATGGTTTTTGTTATTAAATAACTTTTTATTTTCTTTCCATTAGTTTTCGGGTTATTCTCAAAACGATTTATCAGTTAAGTTTTCATTTTAAAGAAATACAAAACTCCTATATGAACCAAACAAAAAACACTATCAAGAAATATATTTAAAAACATGGAAACTGCATCCTTAAGAGGACAGACGGATTTGGACCATGTGCCCCAGCACTCGACGAAATTTTGAAAAGCGGAGATGGGGTCAGTAAGACTATTCAATGCCAAGGTTAACTGAGGAAAAACCCTGCTGTTGAATTATGTTATGAAAGTTACACAGGTTACACAGCAATTAAGGAAACGGGTGAAGTATTTTTGTAGCTATATAAACCACAGTGTCCTTTAATTAGGGATATCACTTGAGCACACGCGATGTCAAAAATGGATAACTAGCGGTTTTCAAACTGGCAAAGGTGCAGGAAAAGAGCTCCGGCCCCTTTTCAGTACAGAGGGCTGGTTGAGGAGAGAATTTAGATTGCTGAACTTGGATTTGCAAAGGCAAGGAAAAATAAAAATTTCTTTAAACACTTGTTGATTGTTCTTGAACATCATTCAAACTCTTGTCCTTTTAATTAGGGAGACTATACTTGGTTGGTGGAAGTCTTGGAATTAAAGTGGAAAGGTTAATTTTCTTCCCTGGAATTGATATTTGAAATGCATAATAGCGAAGCATGGACTACTGCCAACCCCTATGCGCCGCAACATGTGGATGAAAGACTAATAAGACATGGGTTGTACTAGAGTATTTGTACAAGAGTATTTGTACAAGATGAACATTGGCGACCCATTTTTCCCGAAGACAGTCTGTTGGCATCTGATACAAAGTATAATGATCAATAGCTTGGTACAAGACCCACCTTCACCCCTCTCTTTATCCCTGGATAGGTATCGTTATTTGACCACGTTACTTAGATATCGATGGGTCGACCTCAACCAGGTCGAAAAAAATTTCATTAAAAATAAATTTTTCAAAATAAATATTTATTACAAATAAATAAAAAAAATAAATACAAAAAAAATGACTTTACAAATAAATTCACCTAAAATGTAAGTATGGAAATAAACTAAAACTATTCTAAGCACTTATTCTATGATAGTTGAGCACCATTTGCCGAGATCCAGGTGGGGGAGGAACCAAAAGGGAACATTTCCTGAAATGAGAAAAAGTGTGTGTGTTTTTTTGGCTAAGTTATATTGAGTAATTTTTCAACACCAATCCTTATATCCATTGCTGAGCATGGTATTTATGCATTAAAATATCAGAGATTTTATAAAAAAAAAAAAAAAAAAGAGGAATACAGAGCTATGCAAGCTTGTGTCGGACATGCTCATAAAATGGCTGCCAACACCACCACCTTGGAAGGTCAAATCTGCTACCTGAAATGGAGAAAGATATGTCAAGATCAGCAAATTATTTACTTAAATAATTGTTCGAGGATATGCAGAAACATTTGGTAGCCAGAATGAAGTTTATAGATTTTGCAAAAAAAAAAAAATTAAGTCATAAAGGTACAACCTTACCTTACAAAAACAGGAGAAATAAGCTATTTTATAAAAACATAAGGTGTAGAAGAAATTCACAAACACTTTACAACAACCCTTTTTTATACACGCTTAAACACTACTGCACATTCGATAATTTTATAAAAATTTGATATTACACAACTTACCTTAATTAGGTATTGATGGGTCAATAAGGTATTGATGGGTCGAGCTCGACCCGAGGGTATCTCAGAAATAGCACAAGTTAAAGTGCTGGGATAAAATGCTTCCTCACCTGACTGCTGCGCACACTGAACTGAGGTCTCGCAGGTCGTTATCACTCAACCAATACGGATGAGAAATTATGGCAAAAAAAGAACTTTTCTTTTATTTAACCTCGGGTCGTATACGACCCACCACACCTATCCAGGGTAGAATGGGGAGAGTTCATTAAAAGAATGGTGCCCCAAAGAATTATTTACCAGTATCTGGTAACACCAGCTTGTAAAATTTCAAATTCAGTCCACGAAAGGGGGTACGGGAGACTTGAGAAGTAGGATTAGTAATACCACCTTTCATTCCAGACTTACATCTATAAATTACCATAGATAAGATGCATCCATGTTCTGTGTGGGAGCTCCACATGCCTAAGGGACTCGGGGGTAAATTCTCACAAGTAAAAGACCTTGAAGGTGGTTTCTCTCTTCCAGACACCTACCTTCAGTACTTAGCTCACTAACAGGTTCCTCCTTTAGGTGAGGGTAGGGCCAATCAATATCCCTAATATTGTGAGGCCTGGGTCCTGGCTCGGGCCTTG
Source organism: Palaemon carinicauda (assembly GCF_036898095.1). Classification (NCBI taxonomy): domain Eukaryota; kingdom Metazoa; phylum Arthropoda; class Malacostraca; order Decapoda; family Palaemonidae; genus Palaemon; species Palaemon carinicauda. The sequence continues at coordinate 130,119,496 of NC_090727.1, read as the reverse complement.
ACATACTTGTCGGCAATACTTATCTAAGATTAGTCTCCAAGAGTGTGTTCTTTGACACCTTTCTTGAATCCAGTGCTAACCTGAAGTTTCCGACACTCGGGACCTAGGTATCTAGTACTTTACAGATAGCACCACAGAACTGTCATGGGCCAACCAAGCACCTTTCTACCTATATTACCACCAGATGCCTCCCGAAAGAATGAGATTGAGGACGACTCCATCCTGGGGTCCCAAGCCGTAGGGTTCTAGGTCTTTGCTACAAAGTCTGGCACAAAGCTGGAGGAGACCTTCAACCACTCGGCATAAGCAAGGAGAGATACCACACCTGAGAAGCGTGTGCCAAAGGGGTAATTCTCGTGTAAACTCTACCAGAAGAGGCATCAGATCGGAATACCACTATGCATGAAACTCTGTAAGCAACCATGGTCATCCTGAGTCCTAGCATAACTAAACCACTATTACCAGCCAGAGATTAGGCTGAACAGCAGAACAACAAATCCATCCAGTAACTTGGGTCTTTGAATTCTCCGAACAATGACCACGAGTCCGGAAAGGGAGCAGAACACCGCGAGTTTCTTGTTCAGCAGTGTGGCATGCAGGTTGATCCCAGGGAACCTAATGGGGCAAGAAGTCTTTCCACTGCCAGAGGATGTAGAGACCACTCTGCTACTACAACCTGTCCCTGGTACTGTCAACAAGTACATTCCTCTAGATTGGAATGTACCCCGCTTAAAACCCCACAGTTAAATGCTGCCCAGATGTGCAATCAACTTCATTAGTTTGCAAGAGGGCACAAAACAGTGCTTCCTTGCTTGTTGACATAGGCCATTATGATGGTGTTGTCATTCAATAACACTATAGAGTGCCTCCTTGGACTTACTTTCTTGGAATTCTTGAAGTAGCATTTCGAGGACATTGATGTGCAGATGACTTGCCTCTTCGATCAACACCCACAAGACAACCAGGTACTCTACATGTGTTCCCCCGGCGAGATTCTCTTAGTCAAGCCAACAGGACAGATTGCCTCGACGCCACAGCTTTCTTAGGTAAAAATACCCATACACATCGGAAACTACAAGGGAAGGTCAGCGTACCCTCAGGATGAGGTGGAGGAGTATTGCCTTAGGTAGAGGAAGGCATTATTTCAGTCTCAAATGAAATCATTCACACACAAATTAGGGTTTCATCTCTTACTCAGAACTCGCACAGAGACTCGGCCCTAGAAGAACTAAAGATGGCACAGCAAGTCTAGAACTGCGAGATGAAGAGGAGCCATGGAACTTTAACAAAGTTTGGGCAATGCCATATATTTCTGGCCTAAAAGCTACATTTACCTTTATTTCTCTTCGCAAAATATCTCCTGCAGAGGCGGCTATAAATTACACTAGTCATAATCAGATAAATGCATAGTCATAGCCTATGTACAAAGTACAAAGGAGACAGAGATCCGCAGAAGTTTTACTGAAACCTGCTGTAATTAAAGCCAGGTTTAACTATGCAGAATATGTCTCATAAAATCTACATCAGAGCAACCCCATACTGCTTAGAAAAAGTAAAATTATTAAATCAGGTTAGCTAATTTAAAGGGCATGTGTACTGGATGAAATTAATGTGAAAACTCAGTAGCCTGTCCAGTGGGTGGGACTATCACCCAACAGCTAATTACCTCCACATATTTAATATTGCAAAAGCAGTTTCCAGATTCACTGAAATTGTATTCATATACGAACAAATATTTATGAAAATATCTTAAAATAAACTTTGTTTCCCTATCTCACTGAAAATAAGATTACCACAATTTTACACTACAATTACGGTCCCCTCCTTCACCGGGGGTTAAGTAACATACCTGCAAAGAGCCACAAACAGCGTAATATTGGTGCCCCAGGGCGATTCAACTACACTTGTGAACATAAGTACCGACATGCTATAATTATATATAAATCGGTCATCTACATTAATAGCTTCCAGGTAACGTAGAACACTGTATAATACAGATATTAACCACTATTTCAAGACAAACTGACAAGGTTGGCAAAACCAATGTACCATGAATTTTATTTTTGTATTTAGTACTTAAGGAAGAGCATCATAAAGTCAGAATTAATGTAGCTTAAATAAGCGCAAAAAGGTATTTTGTACAGGTATACGGTATAACTAATTTTTACTTATCAGAAAACTTAACACTGCTGTAAAAAATTGAATCTCTACAAGAGTCACACTTAGCAAATTGTATGGGTATAGTAAGTTGTGTAGTTGCAAGTAGATGAACAATTGAGGGACATAAGTGCATGGCAGTTAACGTCATTAATGCTGTTAAGAATACATTAACAAAATATGCAAACATTCCTTATGTAGAGTAACGCAAGATTTAATGTTTCAAACACATTACTGCAATCAAACTTCTTATATTTTGTACATTGACATTGCCACATACTTTTAAATACTAAAAATTACTGAAAAATAATGTACCCTTTTGGTATGACGGAAGTATTGGCTACATCACCCTCAGTTTTGTGGTAGCTCCAATGAAGACTGGAGTGCTTGTTAAGATTCCTTGATGAACACTTGGGACCAAAGTTCTGAAAGAAAACAATTTGGATTATTTTCAACTAATTTATGTTCAACGTTACTATCACTGAAATAATTAACTATCAAAACCATGGTAAACATAATTGTTGAGAGGTCACCATTAGGAGGAATAACTACCAGAGATAACCAGACTGTTCTTCAATGTACCTGAGAAGCCTGGTCAGAAACCAAAAATACACAACCTGGTAGGGTTTTTGTTATTAAATGACAAGATTTTCTTTTCATTAGTTATTCGGTAAATCTCAACACTTTTTATCAGTTAAGTTTTCATTTAAAAGAAAAACAAAACTCCTATATGAACAAAATAAAAAAACACTATAAAAAATATATCTAAAAACATGGAAACTGCATTCTTAAGAGGACTGACTGATTTGGACTATGTGGCCCAACACTTAACGAAATTTCGAAAAGTGGAGATGGGGTCAGTAAGACTATTCAATGCCAAGGTTGACTGAGGAAAAGCCCTGCTGTTGAGTTATGTTATTAAAGTACATGGGTTAAACAGTAATTAAGGACATGGGTGAAGTATTTTCGTAGCTATATAAACCACCGAGTCCTTTAATTAGGGATATCACTAATGCACACGCTATGTCAAAAATGGATAACTAGCGGTTTTCAAACTGGCAAAGGTGCAGGAAGAGAGCTTCGGCCCCTTTCCAGCACAGAGGGCTGGTTGAGGAGAGAATTTAGATTAACTTGGATTTGCAATTGCAAGGAAAAATAAATATTTCTTTGAACACTTGATTGTTCTTAAACATCATTCAAACCCTTGTCCTTTTAATTAAGGAGACTATACTTGGTTGGTGCAAGTCTTGGAATTAAGAAAAGTTTATTTTCTTCCCTGAAATTGATATTTTAAATGCATAATAGCAAAGCATGGACTTCTGCCAACCCCTATGCGTCGCAACATGTTGATGAAAGACTATTAAGACATGGGTTGTACAAGAGTATTTGTACAAGATGAACATTGGCGACCCATTTTCCCCGAAGACAGTCAGTTGGCATCTGATACAAAGTATGATGATCAATGGGTTGGTATAAGATACACGTTCACCCCTCTCTTTATCCCTGGATAGGTATCGTTATTTGACCACCTAAATTAGGTATCGATAGGTCGACCTCGACCCGAGGTCGAAAAAAAATATTAAAAATTTATTTACAAAGCAATTCACAACCTATTACTATTAAAAAACTAAAAAGAATATTATATTCTACAAAAAAAGTAAATGAAAGCAGTTTAAAATAAATAAAAAAATAAATATACCATAAAAATGACTTCTACAAAAAAAAATCACCTAAAATCTAAGTATGGAAATAAACTAAAACTATTCTAAGCACTTATTCTATGATAATTCAGCACCATTTGCTGAGATCCAGGTGGGAGAAGAACCAAAAGGGAAGGTTCCTGAAATGAGAAAAAAAAAAAAAAAGTGTTTTTGGCTAAAGTTATATATAATTTTTCAACACCAACCCTTATATCCATTGCTGAGCATGGTATATATGCACGAAAATATCAGAGATTTTATAAAATAAAGAGGAATACATAGAGCTATGCAAGCTTGTGTTGGACATGCTCACAAAATGGCTGCCAACAACATCACCTTGGAAGGTCAAATCTTCTACCTGAAATGGGGAAAGATATGTCAATATCAGCAAGTTATTTACTTATATAATTGTTCGAGGATATGCAGAAATATATTATGGTAGCTAGAATGAATTTTATAGATTATTTTACAATAAAAAAAATAAAATAATAAAGGTACCTTACAAAAAAAAAGAGAAATTATAAGCTATTTAATAGAAACAAGAGTTGTGGAAGACATTCACAAACACTTTACAACAATCCTTTTTTATACACGCTTAAACACTACTGCACATTCGATAATTATATAAAAATTTGATATTACACAACTTAACTTAATTAGGTATTGATGGGTCGAGCTCGACCCGAGGGTATCTCAGAAATAGCACAAGTTAAAGTGCTGGGATAAAATGCTTCCTCGCCTGACTGCTGCGCACACTTAACTGAGGTCTCGCAGGTCGTTATCACTCAACCAATACGGATGAGAAATCATGGCAAAAAAAGAACTTTTCTTTTATTTAACCTCGGGTCGTGTACGACCCACCTTAGTCATCCAGGGTAGGATGGGGAGAGAGTACATTAAAAGAACGATGCGCCAAATAAATATTTACCAGTATCTGGTAACACCAGCTTCTGTCCATGAAAGGGGGTACAGTAATAGGATTAGTAATACCACCTTTCATTCCAGACTTACATCTATAAATTACCATAGATAAGATGCATCCAAGTCCTGTGTAGGAGCTCCACATGCCTAAGGGACTCGAAGGTAAATTCTCACAAGTTAAAGACCTTGAAGGTGGTTTCTCTCTTCCAGACACCTACCTTCAGTACTTAGCTCACCAACAGGTTCCTCCTGAAGGTGAAGGTAGGGCCAATCAAAATCCCTAATATTGTGAGGCCTGGGTCCTGGCTGGTGCCCTGAAACACTTGACTGCAATACTTATCTAAGAATAGTCTCCAAGACAGTGTGTTCTTTGACACCTTTCTTGAATCTTCCAGTGCTAACCTAAGTTTCCGACACTCGGGCTTTAAAGATAGCACCACAGAACTGTCATGGGCCAACCGAGCACCTTTCTACCTGTATTACCACCCGATGCCTGACGAAAGAATGGGATGGAGGAGGACTCCATCCTGGGGTCCCAAGCCATAGGGTTCTAGGTCTAGGCTACAAAATCTGGCACAAAACTGGAGAGGCGACCTTCAACCACTCGGCATAAGCAAGGAGTGTTACCACAACTGAGAAGGGTGTGCCACAGGGGTAGTTCTCTTGTGAACTCTACCAGAAGAGGCATCAGATCAGGATACCACTATGCATGAAACTATGTAAGCAATCATGGTCATCCTGAGTCCTAGCATAACTAAAACACTTACCAGCCAGATTAGGCTGAACAGCAGAAGAGCAAATCCACCAAGTAATTTGGGTGTTTGAATTCTCCGAACTATGACGAGTCCGGAAAGGGAGCAGAACACTGTTTCCTGTTCAGCAGTGTGGCATGCAGGTTGATCCCAGGGAACCTAATGGGGCAAGAAGTCTTTCCACTGCCAGAGGATGTAGAAACTACTCTTCTACTACAACCTGTCCCTGGTAATGTCAGCTAGTACATTCCTCTAGATTGGAATGTACCCCGTTTAAAACCCCACAGTCAAATACTGCTCAGATGTGCAATCAACTTCGTTAGTTCACAAGAGGGCACAAAACAGTGCTTCCTTGCTTGTTGACAGGCCATTATGATGGTGTTATTCAATAACACTACGGAGTGCCTCCTTAGACTCACTTTCTTGGAATTCTTACAAGTAACATTTCAAGGACATTGATGTGCAGATGACTTGCCTCTTCGATCAACACCCACAAGACAACCAGGTACTCCACGTGTGTTCCCTTGGCGAGATTCTCTTAGTCAAGCCAACAGGACAGATTGCCTTGACGCCACAACTTTTTTAAGTCCAAATACCCATTCACATCGGCAAGTACAAGGGAAGGTCAGCGTACTTTCAGGATGTTCAGGATGAAGAAGAGGATTATTGCCTTGGCTGGAGGACGGCATTTATTTCAGTCAAATGAAATCATTCACACACAAATTAGGGTTTCATCTCTTACTCAGAACTCGCACAGAGACTCGGCCCTAGAAGAACTAAAAATGGCACAGCAAGTCTAGAAATGGGAGGTAAACGGGAGCCATGGAACTTCAACAAAGTTTGGGCAATGCCATATATTTCAAGCCTAAAAGCTACATTTACCTTTATTTCTTTTCTCCGCAAAATATCCCCTAAAGAGGCGGCTATAAATTACACTCGTTATAAGCAGATAAAGGCATACAGTCCTAGCCAATGTGCTAAGTACAACGGAGACAGGGATCCACAGAAGTTTAACCGTAACCTGCTGTAATTAAAGCCAGTTTTAACCGTGCAGAATATGTCTCGTGAAATCTACAAAGCAACTACATACTGCTTAGAAAAGGTAAAAATATTAAATCAGCTTAGCTAATTTAAAGGGCATGTGTACTGGATGAAATTAATGTGACAACTCCGTAGCCTGTCCAGTGGGTGGGACTATCCCCCAACAGCTAATTAGCTCCACTTCAATATTTCAAAAGCAGTTCCCAGCTTCACTGAAATTGTATTCATATAGGAACAAATATTTATGGAAATATCTATAGTAAAATAAACTTACCGTTTCCCTATCTCACTGAAAATAAGATTACCACAATTTTACACTACAATTAAGGCCCCCTCCTTCACAGGGATTAAGTAATATACCTGCAGAGAGCCACAAACAGCGTAATATTAGTGACCCAGGGCGATTCAACTACACTTGTGAACATAAGTACCGACATGTTATAACTATATATAAATCGGTCATCTACATTAATAGCTTCCAGGTAACGTAGAAAACTGTATAATTCAGATATTAACCACTATTTCAAGACAAACTGACAAGGTTGGCAAAACCAATGTACCATGAATTTTACTTTTGTATTCAGTACTTAAGGAAGAGCATCATAAAGTCAGAATTAATGTAGCTTAAATAGGCGCAAAAAGGTATTTTGTACAGGTATACGGTATAACTAATTTTTACTTAACAGAAAACTTAACACTGCTGTAAAAAATTGAATCTCTACAGGAGTCACACTTAGCAAAGTGTATGGGTATAGTAAGTTGTGTAGTTGCAAGTAGAACAATTGAGGGACATGAGTGCATGGCAGTTAACATCATTAATGCTGTTAAAAATACATTAACAAAATATGCAAACATTCCTTATGTAGAGTAACGGAAGATTTAATGTTTCAAACACATTACTGCAATCAGATTTCTTACTTTGTGTACATTGACATTGCCTAATTCTTTTAAATACTAAAAATTACTGAAAAATAATGTACCCTTTTGGTATGACGGAAGCATTGGCTACATCACCCTCAGTTTTGTGGTAACTCCAATGAAGGCTGGAGTGCTTGTTAAGATTCCTTGAAGAACACTTGGGACCAAAGTTCTGAAAGAAAACAATTTGGATTATTTTCAAGTAATTTATGTTTGACTTTACTATCACTGAAATAATTAACTATCAAAACCATGGTAAACATTATTGTTGAGAGGTCACCATTAGGAGGAATAATACCTACCAGAGATAACCTGACTGTTCTTCCCTGTACCTGAGAAGCCTGGTCAGAAACCAAAAATAAACAACCTGCTAGGGTTTTTGTTATTAAATGACTCGATTTTTTTCTTTCCATTAGTTTTCAGGTAAATCTCAAAACTTTTTATCTGTTAAGTTTTCATTTTAAAGAATAAGAAAACCCTTATATAAATCAATAAAAACACTATCAAGATAAATATATTTACAAACATGGAAATCTTACATTAATGGATTAATAATCCATACATATGACATCACAGACTATATATATTAGCTTGAACTAATATACAAAAATAAATTTATTTGTAATATATATTGGCCACTTAGTTTAATGGTTAATTCATCCATCATTAAAGAGCACAGAAAACATACATTTTTATTGCAGCTTAATTTTCAGGGCTTTAGTTTTCAAAAACGACAAATTAGTAAGCACTTATTCCTCTCCAACTGCCGATTAATTGTTTTTCAGGGATACGGCCGACGAGTGTCCAAACCTTTATGTAATGATACTGAATAAATTTCACTTTCAAGAGCAAATTTTTGCAGTGCTGACAAGTTTTAGTTTTGCAATAGATGTTCATTATATTTTGCAGTTTAACTTTACAAAGTCTGCAACATCTGTAACAGTTCGCTACATCAAATAATACTTCTCTATTACAAACTATTTCTGCTTAAGCTCAACTATTCAAGTCACTTTTTCCTTGTGAGACTGCATTTTGTCTTGCAATAGTCTCACTTATTTCAAACTTTTCAATGTGTAAGATTTTAAACAAGATTCTTAGCTTCACTTTGTACATTTTGTGCCTGGCATTCAGCCCTATCTTCAGCTTTACACCTTTGTCAAACAGTTCCCCTTTTTTTGAAAATTTTGGCTGTAAATATTCTGAGAGGGATGCAAAAACTTTATAACTTCAATGGGGAAAGGAACTTTCAATGACGGCCAACAGAAGTTCTCTCCTCCTAAGTGCTTTGGAGCATAAACAGTATTTAGTTGTAGTCGTCTCCACATCTTCAAGCACAAGCCCATTTACTTCTTAAGGCCTGAACTTATGGAAAATTGTTAAAAGAAAATTACTTTTTCAGAAATAAAACTTTCTATCATTATCATTTCAATTTCTTCACAGAAGAGAAAAACAATAAAATAGGTAACAATCTTTAAATCTTGATAACTGTACATCGCTAATCACCTATGAAATGTAACAAATCAATTTTAAGTCCCCTTGAATTTTTATGTACAACCCTAAGCAGCACAGGAAGGGAAAATAGTTGAAACTAAAATTTATAGTTTCCCTACCTAAATGGAAAAGTACAATTAAAACACTCAAGTTCTGAACAATGCCCACGGGTCTGGAACGGGAGCAGAACACCGTGAGTTTCCTGCTCAGCCATGTGGCATTTGGGTTGATCCCAGGGATCCTAAAGGGGCAAGTAGTCTTTCCACTACCAGAGGATGTAGAGACCACTGCTACTACAACCTGTCCATGGTGACAGTGTCAGCCAGTACATTCCTTTAGCCTGGAATGTACCACGCTTAAACCTCCAGTGTGAAATGCTGCCCAGATGTGCATTTAACTTTGTTAGCTCGCAAGGACGCACGAAACCGTGCTTCCTTGCTTATTGACATAGGCCACTATTTAACAGCAGTCCAGACTACTGTCTCAACTTTCTTGGAATGCCTAAAAGTAGCATTTCAATGACAATGTGCAGATGCCTTGCCTCTTCAATCAACACCCACAGGACAACCAGGTAGTCCATGTGTTCCCCTGCCGAGATTCTCTTGGTCGAGCCAACAGGACAGATAGATGAGGCCACAACTTTCTTAGGTCCAAATATCCAAGAACAACTAAAGACAGCACAGTAAGGCACAACAAGTATAGAACTGGCAGGTGAAGAAGGGAACTTCAACACAGTTTGAGCAATGCCACATCTTTCAAGCCTAAATCTACATTTAGCTTTATTTCTCTTCTTCCCAAAATATCCCTCTCAGAGGTGGCTACAAATTGCACTTGTCACAAGCAGATAACTGCAGAGAGTCATAGCCAATGTACAAAGTACAAAGGAGACAGGGATCCACTAAAGTTTCTAAAACTCACTATAATTAAAGCCAGGTTTACAAGTGCAGAATAATGTTTCATGAAATCTACATGGGAGCAACCCCATACTGCTTATTAAGTACAAATAATAAATCACCCTAGCAAATTTAAAGTGCATGGGTACTGAATGAAACAAAAGTAACGGCTCAGTAGCCTGCCCGATGGGAGGCACACTCACATCACCCACCAGCTAATTACCTCCACCTCTTTTTCAAAAGCAGTTTCTAGATTCACTGAATCGTATTCATATAGGAACAAATATTCATGAAAATATAAAAAAAAAAAAAAAAAACCTTCACCTGTCTCTCCATCTCGCTGAAAAGAAGATTACCATGATGTTACACTAATTATGCACCCCCCCCATTCCTCGCAGGGGTTAGGTAACATACCTGGTAAGAGCCACAAACAGCAATATTGGAGCCCCAGGGGGAGTCAAATACACTTGTGAACACAAAAGTACTGGCATGCTATAACTATAGAAATCAGTCATGTGTTAATATCTTCCAGGTAACGTAGAACACTGTACAATATAGCAATTAATCACCATTTCAAGACTTAGAAACCAACATAAGGTTGGCAAAAACAATGTACCATGAATTTATGTATTTAGTATTTATAGACGAGCATTATAAAGTTTGAATTAATGTAGCTTAAATAGACGTAAAGAGGTATTATTGTACAGGTATACGGTATAACTAATTTTTACTCAACAGAAAACTTAAAACACTGCCGTAAAAAAAATGAATCTCTACAAGAGTCACACTTGACAAAGTGTACGAGTATAGTAAGTTGTGTAGTTGCAAATAGATGAACAATTGAGGGACATAAGTGCATGGCAGTTAATGTCAATGCTGTTAAGAATAAAATATTTAACAAAATATGCAAACATTTTTTAACAAAATATGCAAACATTCCATATGTAGTAATGCAACATTTAATGTTCCAAATACACAATGCAACCAGATCTTACATTTTATACACTATATACAAGTACTTTTAAATGTAGAAAATATTTCCAAAAAATACTGTACCCTTTTGGTACAATGGAAGGATAGGCTACATCCTTAGTTTTATAGAAACTCCACTGCGGTCGCTGTTGAAGGGGTTCGAGATTCAAGATAATCTGTGGCTGGAAGAGGTTGAGGCCATTTCACAGGATAGGTGAAGAGAATCATGATGGAAAGCAGTTTCACCGCTGCCTTTAATAGTCACACTTAAAATCCCTTATCCATGGTACACACAAGGGCATGCACAATATACGCTATATGACATTTTCAAATCCTCCAGCATCCAAAGCTATCTTCACCGACTCGAGTGTGATGCCTTCCTCCTCTGTCAGGTTTATTAGCCTTGGGCTAATTTAATAAACTCCATGCCATGGCTATCTGGCCATCAAACAACTACAAGACCCAATTCCAGGATTACTCTGGCTGCCACTTTCCCTATGGTCATCATCTTCGCACTCTGATGAAAAGCTTCAAGATGAGTGAATCCAGCAGTCGCTCACATACTTGCATTAGAGAAGTTTCCAGCATGCATCCACTGAGGTTCAATGCAGTTGCACAATTCCTAGACAAAAATGTGTTCAGTTATTGCAGGGTTGTGATTAAGTATCTAGAAGAAAAGGAACATAGAAACAGGAAAGTTACCTGCCATGTGGGCTGTACTCAAAAGATATGGCTGCCCACCCGATTTTGTCAAGCTGGTGCGTGCCCTCCATGACGGAATGGTTGGGAGAGTCTGCCACCAGTACTCTCTTTCAGACCCATTCCCCATCAACGGCGGCCTGAAGCAGGGCTGTGTTCTGGCCCCAACGTATTTCTCGCTATACACCGCAGCAATGCTCAACGAGATTCCCCCAGACACACCCTCAGTCGACCTACGTTTCCGCATGGATGGGGGCGCTTTCAACCTCGCTAGACTCCGCGCCAAAACCAAGACCACCTTGTGTGCAGTGCGAGAACTGCAGTATGCTGATGACAATGCCACCCCAGGTCAGACGGCAGAGGAACTGCAGTCGTTAGCTGATGCATACAACTCTGCCTACGAACGTTTTGGGATGCAAGTCAACACAGATAAAACTAAGACCCTCGTCCAACATCCACCAGGACTGATGCTCCCCAACTTCAATACCACAGTGAATGACCAACCGTTAGAACAGGTGGACCAGTTCTCTTACCTAGGGAGCATCCTAACATCAGCTCCCACAAGCAAAAAGGACGTGGAGAACAGGATCAGGGCAGCCCACTCCGCCTTTGGCCGACTCAACTGCCGCGTATTTAAAAACCACGCACTGACAATGACCACCAAAATAATGGTGTTCAGGGCAGTAGTCCTCTCCACGCTCCTGTATGGATGTGAAACATGGACGCTATATAGAAACTATATTAAAAACCTAGAACGCTTCCAACAAATGAAACTGAGGCAGATCTTGAAAATCCCCTGGGAGAGCCACACCACCAACATTGAAGTCTTAGAACGTGCCTCGCTGACCAGCGTGGAGGCCACCATCATCCACCACCGCCTCCGCTGGATAGGACACGTGCATAGGATGGATCCATCTAGGCTCCCAAAGAAAATATTCTACGGAGAACTGACCCAGGGCACCAGACCACGAGGAGCCCCGAAAATGCGCTATAAAGATCAACTAAAGCGCACCCTGGCTCTAACTGACATCGATCCTTCCTCATGGGAAGAAACAGCCAGGGACAGGAAAACCTGGAGGAGTACAGTACACCATGGCACCGTGGACTTCGAGGAGGAGACAAAATGAGGCGGCTAGGAGGAGAAGAAGGAGAGCGCAATTAGAACAGCCCCGCCCACCACCTACCCTCTCTTGTGAACACTGTCCGCGACTCTTCCACCACAGACTAGGACTTAACAGCCACATCAGACATAAGCACCCACCCCACAGATAGGAGGCTGATGGCTAACGACAGAACCCAATACTCGGACACGAGTGGGCGCCGACGACGACGACGACCTTTAGAAATTAAATTTTTCTAACAAAACACGGGAAGTTTCCTTAAGTACAAACAGCAAAGAATATGAAAACATCAGAATAATGAACTAAAGTTACCCAATGTGTGTAATAAAGTATTAGAAGTAATAACCAATTGGCAGCAGTCATTACGCTCGAAAGCGACTTTCTCCTCGTATCCAACTAGCAACCCACTCCTTGAGATACAATGATAATTTAGTAAAGATTTTTCTTAAAATGTGGTAAGAAGTGTATCACTGGTTAATATTTGACAAAGGTGATTAATTAATGTACTGACACAACAGGCATAAACAAACAAAATAAAATGAAATACTAACACCAAATTTTTGGTATGACCACGAACATTACACAAACTAACCTATGAGAGAGAGGATAGTGTACTTCACTTTTATGAAGAAAAATAAGTTTTCTATAAAAGGGATTTTGACGAAGGAAAAATCTATTTCTGGGCTCCGACCCGTGCCGCCCAGTGAAATACTCCTTTAACATCATTTCTAAGGTAAAAACACTATGAATTTACCAGAGAAAAATTTGTATAGGAATGCTAGGTTGAACCCAGCTCGCTCACCTGAATAAGGTGTCGGTATAATACTGGGGCGCTGAATAAATCACAACCAGAGGCCTCGCACCATTTAGGTATCTCCTGTCAACATCTCGGAACAGCGAGGTGATGTTCAACATCCTACTACTACTAACAATCCCACGCCAGTGACGTCACTCCTTTAATAGCACAACAACTTTCTAGCCGCATTTTGCCTTGTGTGAATTTCGCTGGTTTTTTCTGGATTTACCTCAAGATGTCTCACTCCATTGTCTCTCCATCACACAGACAATACGCAGGTATGCTGTAAAGGGCCTCTTAAAACTGCTCCATCAACAGGGTTGTAGGGAAAAAGACCACCACCTGCACAGGAGGCTTCAGTACTTTGATAGAGGATAGGAGTTGTTGAGCATTATCAAGGGTAAGCAGAATCTTTAAACTACAACCCTTTAATCTGCAGGTACCTCACAACCACGACCACCCAAAACAATATACCCAGCTACTGGCATTCTGTCGTTTCTTCCACCCTTCTTCATCGATAGGTGGCTGATGGCTAACGACAGAACCCAATACTCGGACACGAGTGGGCGCCGACGACCTCTCAACCTTATGCAAGCAGCAGTAATGAAACCAGGAGGAAAAGCTTGTTCCTCATCCACACCTTGTGTATCCAGTAAACAGATCATGTTTATGATCCAATACTGGAGTGAAAGGGCTTGGCCAACTTTAAAGCTGAATAATGTGACCCGAGGCATTTCCAAATGGAAATGCAACACCCATGGGGGACAAAAAAAAATCATTAGAATGAGGGTTTAAAATTATAGTCATAAAATATCATACTAAGTGCAGTCAATACATGTTTCAAATTACAAAATATTAAAAACACTGCATTTAAATTAGAAAAACCCAAATAATTTACCTCTAACCTAAGGTGTCCTTTGCTGCTTTGAAACAGGAGCAAGGCATTCTTCATGGGCAATAAAATAAATTTCCTACAAGGAATATTCTGAAAAACCTATTACAAAAGAAGGAAGCAGGCTATACATTTAATGATTATTAAAATTGCCTGAAATTTATACATGTAAACTAATTGCATTTACACTCATGTTGAGCGTAAGTACAGTTGAAAAGTTTTCATCACGCATATAAAAATTTCACATCAATGTTCATAAACTTCTTGTTTTCATCAGGACCGACCTTGTTTTGGTTTGTACCCTTTCCGCCTCTACTAAATTTTTAGATACTCATGGAAAAGTATCACTGCCTCAGTCCTCAGGACCTGATTCCCATGTCACTATGTTGTTGAATACTAAATGCTATTTAAATTTCTCAAACCAGTCTTTGTAGGCATAAGTAGCACGTACGCGGTGTCTCGACTGGTAGTTGGTATGGGTTCACATCTAGCAGTGTGTTTTCCCGTATGACTAGCAGTTAGTTGTTACTGTACGCAGTTAATATTGAACTTAAAATGAATTGTACATTTTGATTTTGCTGTGAACTGAAATTCGATAAACCTCCAAACTGATTTTAGCATGCCCATTGTTTGTTGTACCCTCCCTACTCTCCCCTTGAGTTCTGGAACTACTGATCCATTGCTAGTAGTGATGGCATCTTAATATTTGAAAGAGTGAGTTGGGTAAAATTACTCCTCCGATAAGGCAGTTCATCTGATCAAATATAGTTAGCCGCTAACCAGGCGCACTAGCAGATGCTGCTTCAATCTCTCAAAAGACGAAACAATGCTCAGGACAAAAAACATGTGCTGCATAGCCACGCTCGCCCACGAGGGATAGGCACTCTGGTTGGCCTCTGCTTCTCTTCTGAGAGCAGAATCATTAACCACTGAATATGCGTGACATCACTTTCTCTGGTTTATAACCAATACAACATTTGTACCCTCTCATACCCAATACATCATTTGTACCCTCAATCTAATATATCAATCATTTCCAGCATTTCAGCCATTGTAGAGGCAATTAGAACTATCAACAATGTATTCAAGATTACATTCTCTGGTCTTTTTCATTGAATGCCATTATTCATTCCTCGCATTACCTTATTCATAACATTATCCACTAAATAATAGAGGGGATAGTATTCCCCCTTGCAGTACTGTACCCCAAGGTTTTACTTAATATGCATTTGTAAGACCACAAGCAACCATTACCATACAACAATTTCCACTATGCATTTCCATTATGATGTTTACATTCTAATCTGGTACCCCATAGCGTCTATCTTTTTTAATAAATTACTCAAACTAATATTAAATGATTTCTCAAAATTCACAACGATGATTTTAGTTCGTTAAACCGTTGAGCCACAGCAGGGTCACAAAATATAAGTTTAAGGATTTGGTGATTCCCCTTTCATGGGGTCTATAGATCTCTCAAACAGATTTTCTTCATCTACAAAGCCGTTTAAAGAAAGTCATGCGCCACAAAACTTATCAGGTTAAGTCTTTTCATGTATTGGTAGGTTAACATAGCCTAGGAATGGCAACATAACTATAATTTCATAATAAATAGCCTATTGAAAACCCTGGTTGGAAAAGCTGCACACCGCAGCAAGGCGAAGGAGTGCAATGCGGAACAAAGCTTTTGGCAGATTAAATTTTTTGAGTAATGACTGAACTAGAAGAAAAATTTAAATATGGCAAACAATAAAACTGATTGTGCTAGCCTCTAATTGCAAAACTATAAAAATTCAAACATGCTACTTTAAATTCTATATTCCCCAAATGACACCACCAAATTCGGTAGTTCATTCGCCCATTGGGTTACAACTATATCATTGATTGATTGATTTGAGGTTTTCTGGCATCCTGACATCTAAGGTCATTGACGCCGATTACAACTATAATTATAATCCTTAAATACTCGTAGTACCCAGTACTAACATTACAGGCAAAAACTGAACTGCATACAAAGTTTGTGTAGGATTTCCTGACAATGCAAATAAAAATCAGTAGCTATAGCTCTGAAGTTCCATACCTTGTGTCAAAAAAATCCTGTACTTCCACTACAAATTCTCAAAATTGAAGACTGAAGTCCTTGATAAAATTCCTTGATGAACACTTGGGACCAAATGTCTGAAAAAAAAACAATTTAGATTACTTTCAAGTAATTCATGTTCAACGTTACTATCACTGAAATAATTAACTATAAAAAACCATGGTAAACAATTAAGTCACTATTAGGAGGATTAATATCTACTATATAACCTGACAAGGGACTCAACCGAGTTCAGCTGGTACTGCTAGGGTGTCACAGCCCACCCTCCCACATTATCCACCACAGATGAAGCTTCATAATGCTGAATCCCCTACTGCTGCTACCTCCGTGGTCATCGAAGGCATTGGAGGCAGCAGCTGGGAGGAACGTAGAGAGTAGAGGTCCCCCTTTTTGCTTTTGTTTCTTGTTGATGTCGGCTAACCCCCAAAATTGGGGGAAGTGCCTTGGTATATGCATGTATGTATGTATATAACCTGATTGTTCTGTAAAAATAATTGTTATTGGGTCCCCATTAGGAGGAATAATAACTACTAAAGATAACCTGACTGTTCTTCCCTGAACCTGAGAAGCCAGGTCAAAAACCCAAAATACACAACCAGCTAGTGTTTTTGTTATTAAAAAACCTACTAGCTTTTATTAAAAAACCTGTCTTTCCATCAGTTTTCAGGTAAATCTCTACTTTTTATCAGTTAAGTTCATATTTTAAGGATTCACAAAACCCCTATAAAATTCTACAAATTACTCTGAAACATTGTGTGAAGAGTATTTGATGCAGTGTGACAATACACTGCTCTCTTCCTTTAAACACACTAGCAATACAAAAATTTACAATCATGGAAATCTCACATTAATGGATTAATAAGCCATATATACACATGACATTAAGGACTACACTACTTATATTAGCTTGCACTAATATACAAAATTATTTTGTAATATACATTGGCCACTAAAGTTTGTTAATCCATCCATTATTAGAGAGCACACAACATTTGCCCATTTTATTTAATTGCAGGTTTAGTTTTTTCAAGGCTTTTGTTTTCCAAGATAAAAAATTAGCACTAATTCCACTCCACCTGCTGATAAAATGTGATTTTTCTGGGATGTGGCAGACAAGTGTCTAAACCTTCCTTGTGCATTGATACACTAAAAAATGTAGTATTAAGAGCAAAGTTTTGCAGCGCTGGCAAATTTTAGTTTTGCAATAGATGTTCATTATATTTTGCAGTTTGACTTTACAAAGCCTGCAACACCTGTAGCACAGTTTTCTAGATCAAATAATACTATTCTCAATTACAAACTATTTATGCTTTTTCTCAACTTCATTCAAATAACTTATTCCTTGAGACTACATTTTGTCTTTCAATAACTTCTCTTCTTTGAAACAACTTATCAATGTGTAAGATTTCAAACTATAGATTCTTATTTCACTTTGCAAAATTTGTGCCGGGCATTCAGACCTATCTTCAGCTTCTAGGCTTTGCCAAACAGTTTCCCTTTTTCTGTAAATATTCAGAGAAAAATGCAAATACACTCTTAACTTCACTGTGCAAATGAACTTTCAATACCCAATAAAAGTTCTCTTCTCCAAAGTGCTTTAGAGCATAAACAGTATTACTGTACTTGGGAGTATAGTTTCCACATCTTTAAACACTGACCCATTAATTTCTTGGAGCCTCAACTTCTGGAAAACTTTAAGGAAATAAGACATTCCTTTGTCAGGCATTTAATGTCATTTTTATAGCTTAATTTCTGAAGAATTAAAAAATAGGAACAATCTGTTTTGACAACTGTAAATCATCACTACTCTATGAAATGTAATAAAGGGATCGTAACTGGTGCTAAAAAGGAGTGCTGGGCAAGCGTGGGTAGAGTTAGTAGTACCGGTCTGCGCGGCAGGGGAGGTTGAACCGCACCTCACTATTGAGGGAGCTTGAAGAGATGTCTAAATGGTACAAGACCTCTGGTCTACGCCCTAGTTTATACCGACACCAATAGGTGAGCGAGCTAGTTCAACCTAGCATTCCTATAAATTTTTTCTCTGGCAATATTTAGCAGTTATATTCCCTAGAAATGGTCCTATGGGAGCATTTCACTGGCCGGCACAGGTTGAGCCCCGAAAATGGATTTTAAGCCCTTTTGATTTTTAGCATACATCCATAGGCAGCACATGAAGGGAACAGTTAAAATAAAAATTATAATTTCCTTATCTAAAATAAAAACATACAATTAAAACTACTCCCAAATCCAGTACAGTGGCAGAGGTTTACCAGGGACTAAAGACCTGTCATTTTCACTGAAAAGCCTGGGTTATTTTGGCCCTCTTAAATCTGGGCCAAGCCATCATCTCCTTAAGGTATTATTCCTCCAGGATTGCACCCATCAAGCTATTAAAGCAACACTTAGACGTGGAATTTTAAGTGCACAGGGGCCTATCAGGGAAATATCTTCAACATAAATAGACCTGATAACACATACGGAAGGATGTATAAAGGCAAATCTTTTATCCAATTTGGCAATACATACTTCTACTTTTTCTGAAATATTTCACTAATTTTCCCAGATTAAATGACAAATGATAGTTTGCTTAAATTGATTTTCTAAATTTCACAGGAGTGTATAAACTCAATTCAACAACAGTTTGTTCAAATGCAACAAATTGCCTAAAATATTCTTAAAAGATGATTTTTCACTACCTACTACAAATATTTTCTTGATGAATTTCATCACAAACCACCCATGTATCAAAAAAAAAAAAAAAAAAAAAAAAAGGGCCGTGCCATTCTTCCCTCTAGATAAATTATAGACTACCATAGTTAGTATTTTACTAAAAATGTTTCAGCTATCTTACAATAAGAGAACACTATATAAATGTTCAATAATTCAAAGCAAACAATTATCCATGGTAGCTTTATCTGTAAAAAATCTGGATGAAAAACTATTCAACATAGAAAACAAAATTTTAGGACTAATAATCCCAACCATTTCCACTCAACAACACTTCCTACATCAACATCTTTGAAAAACCAAATATTGATTCTAAAAATCTTTAATACAGCAAGGCACAAAGACCTATAAACTAATACAGCAAGGCACAAAGACCTATAAGCTAATACAGCAAGGCACAAAGACCTATAAACTAATCCTTTAACTAATACAGCAAGGCACAAAGACCTATAAACTAATCCTTTAATTAACCAGTTTTTTTTCAAGGTCAAACTCTTAATGGTTTCAATGGGTTTGAAATGATAATTATTATAAGTATATTATAGCTACCAAAGGTAGTTTGTTATCTGTGGTGCAAAGGATGACTAGATTAACAGAATGATGTATGCTGCCAGGTCACCTATCATCTGTAGGATTGGCGTGCATGGTTACACGCTATAAGTACTGGTTATTTACTGTGCCCAAGTTGTAACTAGCCTTTAATGTGTTACCACAACCTCATAAAATACATCTATAATTAATAGATTAGAAAATAAAATTACATTACCATTAAAAGTCATATGTGGCCTCCACTCCCTCAAAAATTAGGCCCTCCATTTTTTTTTCTTAGTTTATCAAGTAAAATTACATCGTCTGGTGTTAACATTACCTTTGAAAACTATAACAGCAGCTTGACAAGTAGACGTGGTAAAAATCTGCAAAGAAATTGCGTCCTTTAGAGGATCGACTTTGACCACGAGACCCAGCACTCTACTAAATTTAGAAGTTGAAGATGGGGTCTGTGAGGTTATTCAATGTCAAGGTTAATCGAAGGGAAAACGCTGCTGTTGAACTTTGCCATGAAAGTTACACGGGTTAGACTGCAAGAAAAGACACTAAACAAGAGGTCAAGTATTATCCTGGCTATATAAATCATTGAGACCTTTAATTAGGGATATCACTTTAACACGAGCTGGAATCTGTTAAAGTAACTAACAGGTATCCAACTGGGAGGGGTGCGGGGCATGGAGCCCCGGGCCCTCTGACAGTACAATATTCCTCATTTTTCATCTTTCGACCAAGGACAGGGTTGGTTTAGGAGAGAATTTGGAGTAATGGACTCTGGTTTGCATGGGCAAGAAAGAAAAATTTCTTTGAACATTTGTTAATCATTCCTAGAAATTCATTCAAACCCTTGTCATTTTAACTAAGTTAAGTTAATGCTTGATCAGCTGTTAGTCTTGGAACTAAAAGGAAGGTTCAATTTTCTTCCCTGGAAATTATAAATACTTCAACTGCGTACACAAGCAAAAGCCACTGCCACCCACTAGGCGTCTAAACATGGATTAAAGACCAATAGGACGTGGGTTCTACAAGATTACTTATACAAGAAACATTAGCAAACCTTTTTCCCCAAAGACTTACAGTTGGAGTCTGAGAAAGTATGGGTTATTACAGCCACCTTCCCCCGCAACTCTTTAGAGAAGGATGGATGGGGAGAAAGTGGTTTATATTCAAAGAATGGTGCCCTGAAGAGAAATTTACTAGTATCTAGTCTAACCAACTTGCAATGTTTCAAATTAACTGTCCACGAGAGGGGTGGGGGACCGAAAACTGAATGAGAAGGGCTAGTAATAGTAACTTTCATTCCAGACTTAAACCTACAAATTACCATAGATAAGAATCATCAATATTCTGTGAGGGAGCTGGCTTGATTAAACTAACTTTAACCACATGCCTAAGGGACTTGAAGGTAAATTCCCAATAGTAAAAGGCTTTGAAGGTGGTCTGTCTCTTCCAGAGATCTGCCTACAGTACTTAGCTTACCGACAGGTTTCTCCTGAAGGTGAGGGTAGGGCCAATACCATTGATCTTGTGAGGCCCTGGTCCTGAATGGTGCCTCACCACTTGTCCGCAAGTCATAACATCTAGGAATACTGTAGTCTCACAAAGACTGAGTGTTCTTCAATAACTTTCTTGAATCTTCCAATGCTAACTCGATGTTTCCGACACTCAGGTTGGAGGTGTCTGGTACTTTGCAGATAGCACCATAGAACTGTCATGGGCCACTAGTACATAGTCATTATTTCCACCCGATGCCTCACGAAGGAATGGGATGGAGGACTCCATCCTGGGGTCACGTGCTGTCAGTTTCTAGGTCTTTGCTACAGTGTCCGGCACAAAACTGAAGGAGATTCCACCATTCAGCATAGGAGAGGAGAGGTTTCACCCCTCAGAAGTGTGCGCCACAGGGGTTAGTTCCCTAGGGACCTCAACCAGAAAAGGCATCAGATTGGGATGCCACTATGAATGAGGCTATTGAGTACTTTGAGGAGTATTGCTTTTGCTGGGGGAAGGTGTTACTTTTTACATTAAATCGTTCACACACATCGGAGTTTCATCTCTTATTCAAAACTCATACAGAGGACTCGGCCCAAGAACTAAAGACGGCACAGCATGTCTGTAACTGGGAGGTGAGGAGCCATGGAACTTCAAGACAGTTTGGGCAATGCCATATCTTTTAAGTCTAAAAACTACATTTAGCTTTATTTCTCTTCCAAAAATAGCCACTGCAGAGGTGGCTACAACTTTCACTCTTCAGAAGCAGACTACTGTAAACAGTCATGGCCAATGTACAAAGTACAATGGAGATCACACTCCCTGTACAAAGTAAAAGGAGACTGGAATCCACAACAGTTATACTTAAACCTGCTTCAAGTCCAGCCAGGTTTACGAGTGCAGAATAACATCTGCTCATGAAGTCTACGTTAGAGCAACAACACACCACTTAGAAATATAGTTAAAATATTAAATCAGCCTAGTGAATTGAAAGCACGTGTACTGGATGAAATAAAAGTGAGCTTAGTAGCCTGCCCAGTGGGTGGGACTCTCCCACCACCCACTAGCTAATTACTTTCACCTCTTTAAAACTTCAAAAGCAGTTCCCAGCTTCAATGAAATCATACTCATACAAAGACTAAGGTTTATATTCATTTAGGAACAAATATTTATGAAAATATCTTAGGTAAGAGAATGAAAACTTTCCCTGTCTGCCCATCTCACTAAAATAAGATCACCATAATTTTATGCTTTAGTTAGGTCCCTTTTCATAGGGGTTATGTAATATACAAAATGAGTAACACTGGTGGTGCCCTAGGCTGAGTTGACTACAATTATTAAGCAAAAAAAGGACTGTACTGACATGCTATAACTATAGAAAAACCAGTCATCTAGATTAATAGTAAGTAGAAAACTGTACATTAAAGCACAATCAGTTTCAAGACTTTAACAGACATGAGGTTAGCCAAAACAATGTACCATGGGTTTTACTTTACAGGTCTACAGTATGTAACATTGTTATATAACTTAACTTAATACTACTATATAAAACAAAATTAGTCTCAGAGCCACACTTGGCAAGGTGCCCGAGTACGATAAGTTGTGCAGTTGCAAATGAGTGAACAATAAGAGACAAATATATGGCAGTTATTTTAATGGTCTAGAGCAAAATTATCAAACTAAGTATGCTAACGTTCATATGTAGAGTAATGCCATACTTAAAAGTTTCAAATACATGTTACTAGACCCAGATTTTTTATATTTTGTACATTAACATTGCTAAGTTTCAAATGCATTAAAAATTGCTGGAAAATATCTTACCCATTTGGTACCATGGAAGGATAGGCTATATCATCCCGAGTGTTTAGTGGAAGCTCTACTAGGGTAGCTGTGGAAGGGATTTGAGATTCAAGATAAGGTCGCTGTTAATGGTGGTGGTCATTTCACATGGCAGGTGAAGAGAATCCTGGAGAGTTGCTTTACCTCTGCCTTCATTCTTCACACTGAAAATCCCTCATTCATGGTACACATGAAACTGAGGGCACACATTATGCAAGGGTCCACGTTATATGCCATGTTTAAATCCTCCATCATCCGTGATATCTTCCCGGACTCAATTGTGATGGCATCCTCCTCTTTGTAAGGTTTATTAGCCTTGGGCTAATTCAGTTAGAAGAACTTGCCATGACCACCACACAAGTACTAGACACTTCCAGGGTGACTGACTGCCCCTTTCCTTACGGTGACCATCTTCCCTGTCTCATGAACAAGACGACTGAATTGACTAAGTCCTCGCATACTTGGAGTCAGAAGTTCCAGCATGCATCCACTGTCTGGTTTGATACAGTTGAATGATTCCTCAAAGTGTTCAGTTGTTGCTGGGTTAATTACCTGGAAGAAAAGGTACATGAAAAAAATCAAGAAAACAAAAAAGTTACCTTTGAAAATTAATTTTTCTCCTGCATGTACAGTAAATTTCCAGGAAATACAAATAGCAAAGAATATGAAAACCGTAAAATAATAAAACACTCATGATGCTGTGTGTGCAATAAAGTATTATCAAGTGATAACACATTGGCAGTGGCTATTACGCTCAAAAGATTATCCTCGCATCCAACTTGCAACCCACTTTTTAGACTAGTTTCCCTCCAGTGTTGAAGGGAGAAGGACCACACATTGGGATGCAACATTCTCAAGGAGGATGGCATCTTTCAACACTATCAAGGTTAAGCTGAACCTTAAACTGCAAGTACTTCAACCTCATGCAAGCAGTAGTAATGAAACCATTGGAGGAAAAGGTTGTTCCTCATCCACACCACTTGTGTATCCAGTAAACAGGAATGCTGGAATGAAAGGACTTGGCCAACTTTAAAAAAGCTGAATGTGACCCAAGGCCTTTCCATAAAGAAAGCAACATTCCCCTGGGGGCGGACAGGAAAAGACCATTAGAATGGTTGTTTAAAGTGGTATTCACGACATGAAATATTTTATCGAATACAGCAAAAAAAAAAATTTCAAATTTCAAATTATAATAAATTATATGCATTAAACTTGGAAAAAAAACTGAATTACCTCTGCAACTCTAGGTGTCCTTTGCTGCTTTGAAACCGAAGCAAGGCATTCTTCCTGGGCAATAAAATTAATGTCCTATGAGGAATATTCCAAAAAACAGAGAAATCTATTTTTGGGCGAGATAGCCATGACGTCCTGATGGAAGGTTCCTTCAGTAGCTTCCTAAGGGTATATATGACTACAATAGATATTCCCAGAGAATTAAACTAAAGGTTTCACAGAATTCTAACTTCTGGCGTGAGTACCCTTAAGATTTCCCTTTAGGATATCGTATAATTACCGGGGCGTATACTTGACACGCCACATAGCTATCTGCACCCCACATAGCGTTTACGCTTCGAGGTGGCAAGACATGGGAGGAGCCGTTACAATTATTCAAATTGCCTGAAATTCACATGTGTAAACTGGTTACATTTACAGTTGCGTTAAGCGTACGTAGAGTTGAAAACTTTTCCTCAAGAACATAATTTCACATCAATGTTCAATGGTTTCATACAAGGTCCTGACTTCTGGTTTGTAGCCTACCCTTTCCTCGTTGACAACATTTCAAGGATCCTAAAAAAGGAAATCAAACATTTTCTACTTACTAAAACCATAATTGCTACTGTTCACGCTTGATCAAATAATTTAAAAATTAAATGCATTCTTCTCGTTTTACTTTGCACAAAAAATATCAATTGTCTACTTTATCTCCAGATGACAACCAAGGATATTTTTCCCCCGAAGCATTGCAAATGCATTTAGTCTTTCTGAATTCACATAGCTTCTTAGAAAAATTTTGTTTTGTGTTGAAAACAGCAAGGTTGGCAGTTTCGGCACTGATCTCTCTCCCTCTCTGCCTAGCGTGCAGCTTTATTTGTGCGTATGAGCAAACCAACCAAACACCACGTAGATGTAACCGAGTTCAGTTTTACAAATTCAGTAAAAATCTTCTGAAAAATCTCAACCTTTTGGTCCAATGGAAAGATAGGCTACATCATCTATACTATTTTGCGGAAGCTCCACTGTGATTGCTGTCTAAGCTCGACAGGTTGCTGTGTAAGGGGTTTGAGATTCATAAGAATCTGTGGCTGGAAGAGTTGGTTACCATTTCACATGATGGGTTTAGAGAATCTCATGATGGAGAGCTGCTTTACCGCTGCCTTCATTCGTCACGCTGAAAATCCCTCATCCATGGTACACATGAACCTGAGGGCACGGACTATGTAAGGGTCCATGCTATATGCCTTATTTCTAAATCATCCAGCATCAGCGATATATCTACTGACTTCAGTGTGATGTCTTCCTCCTCCATCAGGTTTGTTAGCCTTGGCATAATTCAGTAAGAAGAACTTGCCATGACTATCACACAAGTACTAGACTCACTTCCAGGATGACTTTGGCTGCCCCTTTCCTTATGGTGACCATCTTCACTGTCTGATGAAGTTTCAAGATGACTGAATCTAGCAAGTCACTCGCATGCTTCGAGTCGGAAGTTTCCAGCATGCCTCCACTGTCTGGTTTGATACAGTTGAATGATTCCTGAACTAAAGTGTGTTCAGTTGTTGCTGGGTTAATTACCTAGAAGAAAAGGTACATAAAAAATACAGAAAAGTTACCTTTAGAAATTAAATTTTTCTCTTGCATATACAGTAAATTCCCGCGAAATACAAATAGCAAAGAATATGAAAACATTAAAATAATAAAACTTGCATGATGCTGTGTGTGTAATAAAGCAGAGTAATAACACATTGGCCATGGCCATTAGGCTCTTAAGATTCTCCTCACATCCAACTTATAACCCACTTTTGAGACTTAGTATATCCAGTGTTGCAGGGAGAAAGAACACACATCGGGATGCAGTATTCTGATGGAGGATGATGTCCGAGCATTATCAAGGGTAAGCTGAACCTTAAACTACAACCCTTTATTCTGCAGGTACCTCTCAACCTCATGCAAGAAACAGTAATGAAACCAGTGGAAGGAAAAGGTTGTTCCTCGTCCACACCTTGTGTATCCAGTAAACAGGAATACTGGAATGAAAGGGCTTGGAAAACTTTAAAAAAGCAGAATGTGACCCGAGGCCTTTCTGTAGAGAAAGCAAAATACACCTGGGGGATAGAAAAAGCCCATTAGAATGGTTAGAATGGTTGTAAAAAGTGGTATACGGTCATTAAATATTTTATCAAATGCAGTATAAAAATTTTCAAATGAAAAAATATCCAAAATTATATGCATTGAATTTGGAAAAAAAAAATTACCTTGGCAACTCTAGGTGTCCTTTGCTGCTTTGAAACCGAAGCAAGCCTTATTCTTCCCGGGAAATGAAACTAATGTCCTATGAGAAATATTTAAAAAAAAAAACCTGTTTAAAAAAAAAAAAAGCTCTATGTCTAATAGTTACTTAAATTGCCTGAAATTTAACCATGTAAACTAGTTACATTTACACTTGGGTTTAGCGAAAGTACAGTTGAAAACTTTTCATCAAGAACACAAGAATTTCACATCGATGTTCAAGAACAAAATAGTTTCATCCAAGGTCCCGACTTATTCTGGCTTGTACCCTTTTCTCCTTGACGACATTTCAAAGCTCCACATTGAAAAATATCCCCGCCTCAAGTTCTCAGCCCGATTCCCAAGTCACGATGTTGTTCAATGAAAATTGCTGTTTAAACTTCTTGACCAGCCTTTGCAGGCCAAGGAAAACGTGTAGTGCAGGTGGCATCTTGAGTAGTGGTTGGCATAGGTTCACATCTCTGGTGAAGTGATGTAGCAGATACTTTTCTCCCGTGTCAAGTAATTTAATAGCTATTTCCTCGATATCCTTGATGCACTGTTTTTCACCAATTTTATATGTCCTTGTCCTTCCTCTTTGAGACAATTCTTCACAGCGTGGAGCACTTGCCCCACAATAGTATGAATCTTCTCTGCACACCAGCTCATAACTTACTGCATTATAATTCAGTCTGAAATGTCTTCTTACCACTAATCAAGAAATACCTTCATTATACCTATCAAGAACCACCTACCCTTCAAGAATCATTAACTTTCTCTGGCCCCTAGGCAACAGCTTGAAATTTTTATATAGCACTCTTAGGGGCCATGACATGGGTAAAGAAAGAGTACTCATTCCTAAAATAAATGTGAGAGGGGATTCACGATTAAGGATGCTAGGAGAGTATTCACGATGAAGGATGCTGGGAGAGGATTCATGATGAAGGATACTGGGAGAGAAGTGTCAGCCAGAAAAGTAGAGTTGTGCACAGAGGGAAACAGAGCTAAAACTACAGATAGTTATCGACTTACGACCAGTGGCGGCTCATGGCTGAAATTATTGGGGGTGCTGCTCCAGGAAACTTGTAAATCTACTTTAATATAGTATAAAAAGTAAACAAATTCCTATAAGAAAATTTATTCAGTAACTGATAAACCTTAAAAGGAAATCAAACATTTCCTACTTCATATCTTAATTGCTACTGTTCAGGCTTGATCCAATCATTCAAAAATTAAATACATACTACTTGTTTTACTTGGCACAAAAATAATAAACTTTCTACTTTATCGTCTGGATTCATATTGCTTCTTAGAAAAGTTTTTACAGCTTTGAAAAACAGCGTTCTGCCCGTGACTTAGTCACGGGAATTATGAAGATATTCAGAATCCAAAAATTTTGTTAGAAGAATAAAAATAATGCCAAAACAAACTATGGTACTTAACATTGGTGCAGCAGGGGTGCAGCAGGAAGGAGAGCTTCAGCCATGGTGAAGTAATCCTAAAATCAGCGAAAAAGGCACACAAAAGAAAATGGTAGCGTCGCGACACGAGTCCAAAAGAAGGATGACAGATGGCGCTGGGTGTCGGGCGTCGGTGGGGTGGTTCAGGATGGAATGGTTCGAGCCGCTGTATCGGCTCGCCCATGTTTTGACGAAGGAATTCTCTAAATGGAAGACGACCTGTGAATAGTGGTTTTCACACGCCCTATCTTTATACACGACGCCCTTAGGGGTGCTCGCGCGAGGGCAGTAACCTCTGCATTCCATGCTTTAACTTTCTCTGGTATATTTGGAAGTTATTTATATCATTAAAGTGACAAGAAGGACCTTTTCACCGGGGGACACGGGTCGACCCAGAAATATGCAATAGAATCGCCTAATTCTAAACTTTACCGCATTCATGAATATGTTACTGTTATCTAGCACAACAGTAAAAAAAAATTACTACCTTCCACCAATACACTAAGGTTGGCTGTCTTGGCACTGCTGGAGTAACAGTGCTCTCTCTCCCTCTCAGCCTAGCGTGCAGCTTGATTTGTGCTCGTGTGTACAACCACCAAACATCACGTAGCTGGAACTGACGTACAGAGTTTTTCAAATGTAGTAAAAACCTACTGAAAAATATCAACCTTTTGGACCAATGGATGGATTGGCTACATGATACTTTTTTGTGGAAGCTCCACTGGGGTTGCTGAAGGAGTTTGAGATAAGAGAATTTGTGGCTGGAGGAGGTAAGGGGCATTTCACTTGAGTGAAGAGACTCACGATAGAGCTACTTTGCCCCTGCCTTCATTCGCGTCACTGAAAATTCCTCATCCGTGGTACACACGAACCTAAGGGCACGGACCATGTAAGGGTCCATGCTATATGCCATATTTCTAAATCCTCCAACATCAGTGACATTTTTAGTGACTCAAGTGTGATGTCTTCCTCCTCTTGTCAGGTGTATTAGACTTGGCATAATTTAGTAAGAAACTCCTTGCTAAGGCCATCTGGCCATCAAACAACTACTAGACACACTTCAGGATGACTTTGGTACCCACTTTACTTAAGGTGACCATCTTCACTGTGATTTAAATCTTCTAGACTACTTGAACCAGTTAAAGTCACTCGCATACTAGCTTCAAATGTTTCCTGCATGCATCCACTGTCTGGTTTGATACATTTGAATGATTCCTTGACTCCTGTTTTGAATTGTTGCCGGGTTGTGGTGAAGTACCTGGAAGAAAAGGAACATTAATCTAGAATTATTACTTTTAGAAATTAAATTTTTCATTACCAAAATACAGTAAGTTTCCAGTAAGTACAACTAGCATTAGAATATGAAAACAGAAGAATAAAAAAATTGCACGTTGTGTAAAAAATATTCAAGTAATAACAGACTGGCAGTGGCCATTACGCTTGAGAGAGAGTGTCATTCTCATCCAACTTGTAACTCACTCTATGAATTAATGATAATTTGATACGGTTTTTTCCTAAAATATGGTGTAGAAGTGTATCACTGGTTAATATTTGCCCAAGGTGATTAAATAAAAAACAAAGATTAAGAGAATAAATAACTAACCAAATTTGGGGTATGACCACAAGGAAACATTAAACAATTAAACTAAGCAACCTATGAAAGGCAGGATGGTGCACTTCGCTTTAATGAAGAAAGTTAGCTATAAAATTAAAAAAAATGAAATCCATAATCATTTATAAAAAATTCACATAAGATACCACAAACAATATACAATCTTTAAACCTTTCCAATACATTATGACGGAAGATTCATTATCCACGACCGATTTTGCAATCTCAAGTATGCCGTAAAGGGCCTCTTAAAACTATGGTCCATTAACAGTGTTGTAGGGAGAAACAACACTATGTACACAATAGGATGGGTGTCCTTGAGCATTATCAAAGGTAAGCTGAACCTTAAACTACAACCCTTTATTCTGCTGGTACCTCTTAACTTCATGCAAGCAGCAGTAATGAAACCAATGAAGGGAAAGGTAGTTTCTCATCCACACAAAATTGTGTATTCAGTAAAAAGGAACGCCAAGTGAAAGTGCTTGGCCAACTTTAATAGAACTGAATAATGTGACCCAAGGCATTTCTGTAGAGAAAGAAACATACACTGTGGGGACCAAAAAGACCATGAGATTGGAAGTTTAAAGTGGTATAGTCATTAAAAATTTGAGTAAATGCAGTAAAAAAAATTTCAAATTACTAAATAAAAATTATACACATTGAAATTAGACAACCAAAAAATTACCTCTAACCTAAAGCATCCTTTGTTGCTTTGAAACAGGAGCAAAGCATTCTTCCTGGGCAATAAAATTAAATGTCCTATGAGGAATATTCAAAAAACCTGTTGGGGGGAAAAAAATAGCAAGCTATATTTAATATCTATTCAAACACGTGAAATTTATACATTTACAGTTAGGTTCTGCATATGCAAGTAGAAAGCTTGCATATGCTTACTAGTTTCATTGAAGTCCTGACTTGTTCTGGTTTGTACCCCTTCATCTTTTATGACATCAAGAAGCCTCGCAAGGAAATCACTTGGTGGCCCGACTCACCAGTCACCGAACACGATGTTCAATAAAAAACACTGTTTAAAATTAAACCAGTCTCTGCAGCCTTGGAAAAGCATTTCAGATGCTTTGTCATGTCTGGCTGTTGGTATAGGTTCAAGTTGCGAAATGGCAGAGAAAAGACTGCTTTCTACCATATCATGGCTTGAAATTCGTTTTAGGCCACAGTAACTAAACTTCTCACTTGGAGAGTTCAGTTACCCGCCAGCCCGATTGGCTTGTTGAAAAAATATTTAAAAAATGGGCAGACTTGTTAGAAATATATACATTGAAAGCAGACATTCAAAGGTTTCACCAAGCCACCAAACAAAGCGTGTCAGACTAATGTGTCCGATTTCATTACCACAGCGCATGTATAGGACTTCTCTAATCTCGCATATGTGACGAAGATTTCAATACTTGTTGTAGACCTTATGCTTATAACACCCTGCTTTTCCAACTAGAGTAGTAACATACATAATTTTAATTAGAAAAGCAGTGTGTACAGACAGCCACTATAGCTTATTTCTCGAAACCCTCGTCCATTTCCCAGAATCAATCATTTACAGCTCTTTACACAAGTTTAAAATCCCTGAAAGTCTCATTACTTTATGATTAAAATTGTGGCCAGGAAGCTGTTCACAAACTAAAACAAATAGGTGGTAAAACATTACCCCCTTCCAAATTTGTTGGCAAAGATAAAAAAAATATACCGTCCATATAAACTAGTTTTAACCATAAGCAGTTGTCAACACCATTATCGTAAGCACCCTTTGTGCTTACACCACTTTCTAATAGAAACCTAAAGTTTCAAATTAAGCCTTCTTTTGCTTTTCACTAAGGGCAATACGCCTCTAAGCTTATTCAACATTTTGAATAAAATTCAAACAACTGAGCACACTAAGACTATCAGAATAAATAGTAAACAAAGATGTTACTATGGCAGCTGCTAGCACCAAAGTGATATAATAATGTCGAAGAGTATGTTAAGTGAGGAGCTGTACTTTGTATAACGTTCCCGGCATTGGAATTTTTGGTTCCATCTCAAAAGACATTCTAATTTCGGAGATTTTCAGATTTTCGAATTTGAAATTGGATTCTCAATCTGTACCAAATACAAATTCTATATTAAAGTTCTAATAAAATTGTAGATATATTTACCTATATTATAAAGATGCTCTTCATTCTTCAAAAATTTTATTCCAAAATAGTCTATACCTGCATTGTTGCCATCTTCAACCCATCATGTACATTTCTCCTCCTAAATTTTTATTCAAAGAATCTTTCTATTCCTGCATCGCTGCCATCTTCAACACATTTCCTGCATCACTGCTATCTTCAACCCATTAAGTGTTACAGGAAAAACTTTTCAGAAGCCCCATGTACAGTTACCTGTAAAATAGCAGAAATTAGTACCACAAGTTACACTTACAAATTAAGACAGAACTAATGAAATTAAATTATCAGAAAACCTACAGTATTACAGTACAAAAGTTGAAAGGCAAAACTAAACTGCAAACAAAGTTGGAGGGAGATTTCCTGATCTAGGTCGCAACATACGCTTACTTTCCACTTCTCAATACATCTTTTATATCTTTTTAAGCACAACTTCCTACAACGCTTGTAGCACTTTTCAGCACTGTACATTCTGTCAATACCCTGTAAATATTGTTTGTGCATTTAGGCGCAGAATCATTAAGCCCGTCATTTTTATGTATTTCTCACATGTTTGCGGTCGCTCAGTCACCTGCCCAGCAGGTTGTTACAATGCAGTCTGCACAGCTCAATGTACTATGCCCAACTCAGAAATAAATCATTACTCTGCTATGGTCTGTCTCTCGAACCTAACAACTTGTGACCCCGGAGTTTTCCCAACGTACTTACAAGAGCAATTTCCAAAGAAATCGTTTGGACTGGCACCTCCACTCACTTCAACGCCTTTAACAGACTCATCATGTCGCAGGTTATTTTGCGTTAGCAAAGTCTTGCTATGGAGTTTCCCTTAATAGGCTCAAGACGGCGATTTTGACAAATCGTTTGGGCTAGCAACTCCACATACCCCGACGCCACTGGCTCACTCGTTACGGCCCAAGTCATTTTGCATTCTGGTGTTTCCAAAAGTAGTTTTTGCCACGGCAATTAGCGGCTACTCGGCTACTTGAAATTCCTACAGCTGCTTGGAATTCCTACCACGTTAGGGGACTACAGAAGACTCACGACCGAGTTTCAGGGCAAGGTCAGAGGCCAGACTGACATCGACAGTACCTCGCTCCTCGCAACTGAAGGGCACGGCGCAATATTCACACAAGTAACAACTGCCACACAGATGTCGATGGGACATAAGCTACAGCTGCCTCCATTCACACCAGACGCAGCAACAGCATGAACAGCATGGTTTTACCGTGCAGAGTCCCACTTCAGGTTAGCAAACATCACCACTGAAATAAGAAAATTTGACATGGTGATGGTAATGCCGACACTGGACGCATTCATAAGAAAATCCTCCTGACTGAAACCGAGGCCAGGACCCATGAGGTACAGCGACCTAAAGAAGAAACTGACCGAGGCCTGCGACCTCCGGGTACCCATGATGGACCAATGAGCCCTCAACCTGATGATAATGCCCCTCGACGACATCCGCCCCTCAGCAGGCTAGGACTAACTGATGGACCACCTCCAGCTGAACGAGCTCGACAGCGATGGGCAGCTCAGGCCCAAGGAGATAAGCCTGTCAAGGTAGATACTCCTCCGTCGCCTTCCTCAAGGCATCCGCGCCCCGTTGGAGGGTGCTAAGGACCTGGATGTACCATCGTTGGTTGCGAAGGCCGACAAACTCTGGGCTGCCAGATACACCGCCACCACCTCAGTCAACGCCATCACACAGGAGACAAGATTACCTGGCGAGCCAGACAAGGTTGGGGTCAAAGGGATCGACAGCGGGAGACCCAAGTACTCCCACCACACCAACAGCAACGACAGCAGCGCCCACAGCAGGAACAACGGCAACAACTAGGTGGGCGACCCCGCCTACAAGCAACTGTGGAGCTTGCGAGGCACGATCACAGTGGCTTCCACATCCTCAATGTCAACTCAGAAAAAAAATGTTCCAGGGAGATACCGGCGCTGCAGTGTCAGCGTTCCCGCCATCAAAGGACGACCACGGCCTCCCATCAGATGATAGGGCAGTCCTGGTTGCCGCGAATGGCAGCCCCATCAACTATTAGGGGACGAGGACACTGAAGATACCCATCATGGCCCGGGATTACAGCTGGCCTTTCCTGATCGCAGACGTCAAGGTGCCCCTCCTGGTCGCCGAATTCTTCGCTCACCACGGACTGATGGTAGACATGCGTCACAAACAACTAGTCAACCTGGGGATCTACCGGTCCCACCACCTCTCCAGCGGGCCTAGCATTCCCAGGGTGTGCTCCGTCAAGCCCCATGAAATGGGCCGCCTGCAACCTCCAGTCTCGCTAAAGAGACTTGTGTATATTTATGTTTTACCCATTTATTTCTTTTCATACAATCATTAAAATGTTCCCCTTTAATAATTGTCTTGGGGGGAGGGATTGGTTGTAAGGTCAACATACAACATTTGTAGCGCTTTTTTCAGCATTACGTAATTCTCTGTAAATATCCTGTAAATACCGCTTATGCATTTAGGTGCAGAATCATCTGCCCTTCATATGTCAGGCGTGGGCTTTTATATTAATCATATCAATGTTAGAAAACACAAATGCCCCGCACTTCTCACTTGTTCGCGGTTGGTCACTCACCTGCCCAGGAGGTTGCTACAATGCCGTCCACACAGGTAAATGCTATGTATTTTGCTAGTCTCTTAAATAAATCATCACTGCTATGGTCTGTTTCTCGTACCTCACATCTGTCAAACAACTGAGGACTGAAGCTCTTGCTATGATTCCTTGATGAACATTTGGGACCAAAGTTCTGAAAAAGAAAAAAACAAATTTCAGTAATGTAGGTTAATGTTACTATCTCAGAACTAACACTTCATAACAGTGGCAAACATAGATAAGATGTCATGTTACCACTGCACTCTTGGAGAAATAATACCAACTGGCGATGCCCCACCTCGGTCCTTCCCTGAAACTGGGAAGCCAGGTCAGTCAGCAATCATTTGTCCGTTAACTGGACGAGAGCGTCTGAACCAGATACCTACTGTATATGGTAGTTTTAATGTTAATTACTTTTTTTCCTTCTAGGTGAAATTTTGAATTCAAGAACCAAAATGTAAAATATGCCCATATACGAATAGACCACTTAAGATCGTTTAAATATTTGTTTTACTTTGATAAACTGTTCCCATCCTTAAGGTGTTATTGTATACAAATAAACAAGGCAAGTAAAACAACATGCCTTACCTTTTTTCAAAAATTATTCATAAATGTCAAAATAAATTAAAAATACTGACTATATTAATGGATAAATAATCTATACATATATTAATTACTACCTTACCCTTGTTTGTTAGCTTATATAAAAACAATTCATTACATATTTATGTACACATCAACTGGCCACCGAAGTTTCACATCACAAAATTTAACTTATTTAAAGTTAAATTCTTTTTCATGCTATTGAACCATAAATTTTACTGGGGAAAATATATTAAATAATTGAGTTTACATCTGTGAGCAGCTTTTCAAGTGAATGGCACCATTAGTTAGAGATATTTACTTAATCCTACAGTACCCATGGGATACAAAGGTCCTTTATGAACTCGCGCCATACATCCCTTTCCTACACTCAACCCAACTCTGATCCAACCTCCCCTTCACATTATCATCAGCCATGTTTCTCAGTGTACCATACCCCTCTCCTGCCAGCCGGCTTCCATTTAGGTACAACCTGCACCAACCCATCCTCCTTTTTAAAAATATGCTCCATCCATCTCCATCTTGATAATCTAACATACACAAGGGGCACCTCTACCACCTCATGAATTGCTGCATTTGTTATATTCAGCTGCCATTTGATTCCCAAAATTCTTCTACGGCAAGAAATTTTACATCGGTGGTTACAGTGCTGTATTACAATTGGTGCCCCCAGGTTAATATCTTAGAAGTGAATGTAAATTTTGATTTTGCAGTGGACTGATTCCGTTTGATCTCAATTGATTTTAGCATGCCCATTGCTTGTTCTACCTTACTACCTATTCTCTCCTTGAATTCTGTAACTAGTGATCCAATGCTGATAATGATGGTTGCTTATTATTTGAAGAAGTTCAAGTTGGGTAATACCACTGAATTTGAATGACCCCAGTCTTTGGTTGATCACCATTCCAACCTCTCCCCCCCCCCACCCCTTCAGTACTAACCTATCAACCACTTCCTGTCTTTCAGCCATTGCAGAGGCAATTAGCTATATCTGCGTATTCAAGACCACAATCTCTAGGCCCTTTCCACTGAATGCCATTATTCACTCTTTGCGTTACCTTGTTCATAGCATATTCAATGTTCATAGCATTTTCAATCACCCTAATAAATAGTAAAGGGACAGTATTCCACCCCTATAGTACAGTACCCCAGTCTCTACTTCAAATGCATCTGTAAAACCATCAACCATGATTGATTGATTTAAAGTTTTCAGGCATCCTGACATCTGAGGTCATTGACCATCAACCATGAACTATGCAGATCCATTATGATAATCATTTCTGGTATCAGTGTCTGGATCTTTTTAATACACTGTGCAAAATACTATCAAAACACTTCCCCAAATCAACAAAATATGAAAACAAGCAGTGAATTTAGTTCTTTTGGGTGTTGAGCTACACTCGGGTCCCAAACCAAGGGTGTTTAGATCGTGCGATTCCCCTTTTATATGGTCCCTAGTTTTCAAAGAAAATTTCTGTTTATGCGAAGCTGTTTAAAGACTCGCACACCACAAAACTTACCAAATCTGCAGTCTTTCCAAGTACTGTATTGGTAGGTTAGCGTAAGCCTCGGTACTATAACCGATAAATGTAACCAAACCATATCTACCTTGTATGTTAAAGGCACCATTTCATAAATAACTTTTACGAAAAACTAACGAAATAAAAACTAATCTACGCGAATACGGTTGAGAAAATGAACAGTTGTGGTTTACTTGTCGGTAACCTTAATCTTACCCTTTCTCTAACCTGGTAATTTCAATGGTAGTGTTAATTATGGTAGTCCAGTAAGATTTACATTAACACATAAATTTTTCATTAAAAAATCCATCCTGATTCAATTTATCTTCGCTTACTTCAATCTCGCACCATTTTCTCAGTCATGCCGAATGCTCTAGCAGCAGCACAATTATTCTTTTCCTGGACTACTTTTATAACTTGTTTAAAACTAGTCTAGTAGTTTCTTCACTTTTGCTGGTGGTTCCATAACTGATGTGGGTACACGTTGAAACTAAACTAAACTGATAACTGAAGTTAGGAAATATATTAGCAATGAAATGTACAAAATTATCCTTCGTAACAGTTTTGAACATTAATAGCCAAAGCCTCAGCTGCAGGAGCCATAGGCTCTTCAAGTGGAGGCAAGGAAATTGGATGCTGGTCCGGATGCACAACCTCAAATTCATGATGGTTGAAGGGGTGGACAGTAATCTCCCTGGGAGAGCCAATGTCCCTTCTCAATCTGGGATGGAAGAGATCAGCATGCAGTGGAATTACGCCTCGCATCCTCGTCTCCTGTCTCTTAGTCATAGTCTCCCTCACCTTCACAGGAGTAAAGGGAAGGTTATCCAAACAAGGATCAAAAGGTGGAGGCACCACGGCATTAGATCGAGATGGGGAAATCGCCGTGCCTGGTCCGACCAAAGACTCCTAGGGTCAGAACTCTTACTAAATGAGCTTCAGTCCGACTCCAAGGGAATCTGAGGAGCAGCCCTGACTGGAGCAGTGGCGGTGTAGGAACCACACCCAAGGACTTCTGCAGGGTTGTTAGGAATGTATAAACTCATGCAGGGATCTCAGCACCCTTTTATAAGCCCTGCATTTCCTTGGAGAATCCAGGGGGAGGAAAAGTCTTCTATGAGGAACCGACTGTGCAGACGTAGGAGTATTTTGAGGCAGCAAGTGCTCCTCCTTCGTCAAGTGAAGAGCACAGTCCGGGCTAATACACACTTTAGAATACATACTAGGAGGCTCCTTACATCCTTCTGGAAAGGGTATAGGCCTGCCACTAGAGGTGGTAAAAGCCGGAGGTGAGGTATTGGTTAACGTATTTGCTCGCAAGTTTCACGTGACAAAGGGCGCAATTCAAGAGTAGAAGTGCTCGTAACACTAGCACTAGGAGCCATACTGGACTAAGAAAGCTTAGGGCAACTAATCGTTGGCTTGCATGTCAAGGAAGAGCACATTGTAGAACGCTGCACGAGCAAATGCTGCGCTACAGCAGCACAGGCAGCAAAGGCCACTGGTTTCTTAGCTGGACGCCTGTCTGCAAAATGTTGACTGTCTCCGAATCAGGTTCGGTCCGGGGTCGTCTAGGAAAAGGAAGGGTTGAGGAGCGATGTGCTAATGGACTGCGTGTACGCTTACCTCTTCCTTTAGACTAGGAACGTCTAGACCTTTATCGTGAACTCTAAGGTTTGAGATCATGATCGTAATCGAGAGTCTAGCCCTCGAACGCGAACGATGTAAATGTTGCGAGTGCCTAGCGCCATAACTTGAGGCTTGGCCTGTCGATCATGAACGTTGTCCTCGCGAGCGTGAATGTTGCCCTCATGAAGGAGAGCTTCGTCCCCGCGAACATGAACGTTGTCCTCGAGAGCGTGAATGTTGCCCTCGTGAACGGGAGCTTCATCCCCACGAACGTGAGCGTAGTCCTCATGATCTAGATGCTGAGCTATCTAAAACGCGAGCATCCAGACCTAGGTCTAGACTCATGCTCGTGATAGTGAGGAATGAGATCGCGAGACTTTACCTCGAGAAGAGTAACGCCTCCGAGGAGAACGTTGAGACCATCTGTCTTGTGAGCGTGAAACTCTAGAGCAAGAACGCCACCTGGAAGAAGAGCGTCGAGATTGTGATGAACTACTATCGGTATGATCTTCAGATTGCTGCAAACGACGATCAGAAGTGTCCTGAAGGATGAGACGACTGAGAAACTCTTCCCCGCGTGCAGCTGGTGGAAGGAGCGCTGTCTCAAATATCATCCTCTACAGCCAAAGTATTCCTGTGGGGAGAAACATACGGCTGAGGGTTAACGGATGACAATGTCCCAGGATGGCGAGTAGGATCATCGTCAGGAGGCCGCCGTTGGAGGGGCAACCGCGAGCGATCACCTGGAAGGTACAGGAAGAGGGCAATAGATGTACCTCGCAAGCCTCCAAACCATAGGATGTTGAGGGCTCTAGAGTAGGATCCTTTCTGTCACCACGCTGAAAGAGTGGAAAAAGCTCTTCCTTTGTAGAGCGTGTAGAAACCTCTAGGGACAACCACACCTGCAACACATCTGCTAGGGAAAAGGGCTCCCCAGCAGGTGAAGTTGCTCCTCTAGGGGATGCAACTGTCCCCCAGTACCCAAGGGTTGCCAAGTAGTTGAGCGGTTTGCGCTCCTGCTCAATCACCCCTCGGAAGAGCACAAAGAAGGTACTTTAGAAATTCTAGAGGTTTGGGGGGTGCAAGAAGAATGTGCTTTCTTTGCCCCTCCCTATACTTCACAGGGCAAAACCCTGCTCGCAGCGATTCCCTCTACACGACAAAAGTACGGCAAGCAGCACCCCCGCGCCCAGGACAGGTCCACAGGAAGACAATCGGAGGAAGTACAAGCACACCTGAAAAGAGAAAGAAAGATTACTAAGTCAATAGCAGCCATAGCAGCCTTTGGAGAAAAGATGTCTACTCTCTACAAAAAAAAAAAAAAAAAAAAAAAAAAAAAAAAAAAAAAAAAAAAAAAAAAATTGACATAGCTCACGGCTGTGAGCATAGTTGATTAAACGCAAACAAAATGGTTTTCCCGTTTCGTGACTAATGTAAGGAATTTTATGGCTACAGTAAGTGAAATATATGTAATAACTTGTTTGCTGAAGCTCTTGGTATCAATTTTCACTTGGATCTGTAAATGCAGCGTGTTCATTACGATCAGCGATGAAACTTCCAACGAATGGTTTCTGGATTGTTTTAGCCTGAGCAATTAGGAAATTAACAAATGTGGCCTTTTTTTTTTTTTTTTTTTTGAAGTTTTAAGGAAAGAGTAAATAAAATAACACTGCTAAAATAATTACCGGCACATTCAATACTGTTACTACAAAAGATAACCTATAGACCGATATGCAAATGCGTTTGTTCATTATGGTTGGTGATCAAAACAAAACAAGTGGTTTCTGTTGAAGGTGGCGTGTTTAGGGAAAACATGTAAAATAGCTTTTAGTTAATTTTGAATTTCAAATGATAGAGCAAATGCTGGCCTATACATGGATGGTTTTGTAATTCACTAGTCTTATTCAAGAAATAAGACCAAAATTCAGATTTGCCTTAATTTTACATTGTCTTATAACTGGAAATATGAGGTATTTACAACTATCCTGGATGTGATTTTAAACTTTTTCAAGATATTAAAACTTTAAAACCTGTTTCAATTATTCACAAGAACAAATTTATATTAGAAAAAAAAAAAGTGTATTGTGAATAAAAGTATTGGAAATGGATAATGAAAAGGTTCGATCAGGTTGGTTGGTTGCCATTTCCCATTTTTTTTTTTTTTAGAAACCTGCTATTTTCCACTTTTGCGAAGCTGTACAGCGACCAAATTCTCGGATAATTGGGGACCCTAACGTACAAGTTCAAGAACAAAAATTTTGTCATCCTCTACCTTTTCTGAAACCTACTTGCCCTTTCAAAGTATTCTATCTATTACAGGTTCTATTCTATTAACAGTTACCTTGGAAAACACTTTCATACCTACTGGAGACACGAGATCCCTCGTCAATTCCCAGTCTCTCAAATTTCCCTTCGCGGGTACTCTAACAATAATCTTTTTCTATTTCTATTCAACCGGCTGAGTTCCTCATCACATGTGATTGAATATAATAAATTGAACACCGAGTTATGCAGTAAGTTAAAACTCATTTTCAATTTCAAAATTAATGGCATTAAAAATTCACAGCAAAATAAATCTCCAATAAATATACATACTTGAACATATAAATTTACCCCGTCCTACAATTTTAAAAGTTGACACTCGCCAAATGACATGGTGTAAACCATTAATTTTTTATAACTATAGAGACACTGCCACCATTGGCTTAACAGGGAAAACCTAGCAGAGTTCGCTCTTCTATTAACCCTTTTACCCCCAGGCTATTTGGAAATTTCCAACCCTTAGACCCCATGGGGTTATTTTTTTCCCCAGCACATTTTGCAGTATATTTCTTTTTAATTGCTCTAACAGCCTTAATTTTTGTCAGAGAGAGGTCAGGTTGGTCTCATTCTCTTGGAAAATGCCTGAATTTTCTCAAAAAATTATAAAAAATATGGAAAAAAAAAAAAAAATTATAGCATTTTTTTTGCAAGGACGTACCGGTACGTCCATGGGGGTAAAGGGATGGCTTTTGTGAAACGTACCAGTACGTCCTTTGGGGGTAAAAGGGTTAATCCTTCATTCTAAAAATTTGTGAATCACTGTCGAGCAGGTTTATTGTGAAACTGTAGGCCATGCTGCTGAATACATATTAATTTGACATCAATTATCCAAAGCTTCCTTGCTCAGACCTCACTCTGGCATAAGTACTGAACTATTTTATTTTGATGCCCAATAAAGAAAATAATTTTCTAGTCACTTATGATCTATAAATTTGTCTTTGCTGCAGCTAACCTTACCAGTAGGAAGAGTTCTGGACAAACCATAGTTTTTCAAAAATTCACAACAATTTTTTTTAGTGAATTAACCTAAATTTGAAGTGATCACTATAAAGTACAATCATTGCGCCATATTCTCTCTGAAGCACAGTTTTTTCTGAATCACAGTTTTTTCATCACAATATAAGTTGGTGAAATGAAGGTTCCAAAAAAAAAAAAAAAAATCTCTTAAGTGTACTAGGTATGGACGATCTGTACAGGAATATGGTGCCTCAAACAAAACATGTTAAAAATAAAAAAAAATAAATAAAAACTAAATTTGTAATTTGCCACCATTTTCCATTAAAATAGACCCCAATGTTGATTTTAAAAAACATGCAACATAAATAGATAACTATGTTGAAATAAAGAATGCGATTTAATTTTCATCTTGCTTTTTACACAAAAAGTTGAGGAAAAAAATGTGGCTACATTATCTGCTTTGCCTTATAAAGCTTACAAGGCTTAAAACGAACAAAAAAATAAGTACTTTTTAAAGTTTACAGGATGACAAGAGCTAATTTTGGCTATGTAATAAACTTTTTTACACTTTAATGCACTGATACAATAGAAATACATAATGTAGGACCAGCCTACCATACAAAATCATGCTTGAAGCCTGCCTACTTGATGTTATATGAAAGAGGAGAAACACACAAGCAGCATATATATTTTTGTTTACATGTGGAGATTCCGTACATTTAAAAACCAAGATGTACGAACATCCACAGGCAGTCATTGAAATGTAAACAAACTCTACCGACACAGGTGGTGTACTAAATCACTAAAACCTCGTCATATCACAGTCATATTTAGGTGAACAATACCTAACCTTCACACTCCTAGCATATTCATAAGCACCACAAACCATAGCTTGCCAAATTATTACATCAGGAATGAGAAAAATTGAAAAACACTTCATTCATGCGCTGTTGGTTCCCGTTCTCCAGTGAAGGGACAGAGCTGTGTAACTCCGCTTTCTCTTTCACTCTTTAAATGCTGACTAGCTTAACCCTTTTAACCCTTTTTCACAAAACCCATCCCTTTACCCCCATGGACGTACCTGTACGTCCTTGCAAAAAAATGCTATAAAAATTTTTTTTTTTCATATTTTTGATAATTTTTTGAAAAAATTCAGGCATTTTCCAAGAGAATGAGACCAACCTGACCTCTCTATGACAAAAGTTAAGGCTGTTAGAGCAATTTAAAAAAAATATACTGCAAAATGTGCTGGGAAAAAAATAACCCCTTGGGGGTTAAGGGTTGGAAATTTCCAAAGAGCCTGGGGGTAATAAAAGGGTTAAAATATTATATGTGGTCTTGAGAGCTTTTGTACGGTAGATCCATATGTACGGTTCGTCCAGAACTCACCCTACAGGTAGTGCTCGACTTGTGACCTATGCAACTTATGAATTCGACTTGGCAAAATTTTTTTCTGGGTGATGACATAAGTATTGGAAATAATACGC
The DNA here is from genome assembly GCF_036898095.1 of Palaemon carinicauda. Classification (NCBI taxonomy): domain Eukaryota; kingdom Metazoa; phylum Arthropoda; class Malacostraca; order Decapoda; family Palaemonidae; genus Palaemon; species Palaemon carinicauda. The sequence goes on along the minus strand of NC_090727.1, from coordinate 130,076,584 downwards.
TAATAGGACGAATATTTCCTTGGATATAATCTATTTTCCTGTAAAAAAAAAAACCGATTTACCTTAGTAAATTAGTTTTCATTGATAATATACAGTACAGTATTCATATTCAGTAAAAAGTACACGAAGAAGAGTTAAATTCTGTCGAGTTCATATGTGTCTGGTGACGACATTACTAGCGGAAAGCGACCAGTCAACACAAGTGATTTCCTTCCAATAGGCTATGATTAATATTAGTATGCCCATAATCAAAATATCAAGTAACAATACACAGTATTTTGTGGGTCTGTATCAGTTGTCATGAGTACTATGTACTATAAATTTGACAACGGCAGTTTTATTTAATCTCTATAATTATCTGAAGAATGTACACTAATAGAACAAATATTTTCTTAAATATATTTCCATTTACCTTGTGAAAATTTAATAACTGTACCTTTGCTTGTTTAGCATTTTCTTTCATTTCTTGCAAGAAAAAAGGAAATGTATTTACATTTTGTAAGTCATTCTTTAGAGAGTTTACGTCACGTGTCTTGACGTCATATTTCTGGCCGAAGCACGCTGGCAAATACTTAGTATTCCCATCATCGAAACACTGGGTAACTACAGTACAAGTGTTTTAGTGGTCTGTATCAGTTATGAGAATAGTATAAATTACCGTAAATTCAAGAAAAAAAAAAAAAAAGTCTAGGGTCATATTTTTGGCAAAAAGCGAGTGGCAAATAAAGTGATTACCTTCCTATGCGTTACTATTCCCATGAGAGAGAGAGAGAGAGAGAGAGAGAGAGAGAGAGAGAGAGAGAGAGAGAAATAATAAGGTCTATAAACAAACTGTATGGAAACATTCACCCTATATTGGCTGTAATGTAATATTCATTATGAAGATATTTCAAATGTAAAGAAAATTATACAAATCAGTGTTATTCATACTGTACGTACGCAAAATATCAATACGGCAGCGTGACCTTCAGATCAGCTACAGTAATTGTTGACTATTGATATGCTCAAGAAATTGAAAAAAGGGATTTTGACGAAGGAAAAATTTATTTCTGGGATCGACCTGTGTCGCTCCACGAAATGCTCCTTATAGCACAATTTCTAAGGCATAAATACCTGTACTGCTAAATATACCAGAGAAAAAAGATGCATGGAATGCCAGGAATAAACCCAGCTCGCTCACTTTAATAGAGTGTCGGTATAGTAACTGGGGCGTGTTAGAACCACGACCAGAGGTCCCTCACCAGTTAGTCCTCTCCTTCCTCAATATCCCCCGATACTACGAGGTGTCGTTCTACATCAGACTACTGTCTTCTACTATGACTACCCTACCCCCACCCTTAACCTTTCCCATGCTTCCTCATTCCTTCCTGGCACCAGTAAGGTTCAGACGTGTTGTTTTCATAGCTGTGTTTTAGCGTTTTTGAGGAAGTCAGACGTTTTGGAGATCCCCGCTCCCAAGTTGAGTATCATAATTGTCTGTTTTGATATATTTAGGTAGCGACACGTTAATTTAATAAGCTTGTTTATTTTAGTCTCGGCCGCTTAGTATGACGCTCCCTTACCGGTATGTGGGTGGCCATCTTGGTGTCGCTACCTCTTGATATGACTAATCAAATATGAAGGCTTAATATTTTACTAAAAATTAAATAATGTATGATGATTTAAAAATGAACTACCCGTACGCGATTACGAGAGCGAGCGAGCGCATGCACAAAGAAAGAACTAGAACTATTTCACATGGTAACTAAAAATAATAGCTAAAACGAACTGTATAGAAACCGATTTCCTGTAACATATTGACACGGATGTAATATCATTAAAATATTTCGAATAAGTTTAGAAATATTAAAAATATGCCATTCGTATGTAAGCCATCTTTTAATACGGTAGCTAGCGGGACTTTCAGACCAGCTGATCATCACAAAAGGTGAACAAAATATGGAGTGATTCTTGATGGGTAAAATGCTTCCAAAATTGAAAAATAGAATACAAAAATGCAGTAATAGAGCATATGATATCCTATAAGACAAGAAAATGAAATAATGATACAGTAAGAAAATATTGATAAAATATGATTGACATAATTGCCGAATCATAACAAATCTACGGAAACTTCACTTTTATTTCGACATACGTTAAAATCGACTCTCGGTCCCTATCTCTGTTGCAAGTCGACGACTACCTGTACAGGAAAAGGTTTTTCCTAGATTTTTATATGAAGATTATGCCCTTCATTGAATAAAAATGTGAAAAACTAAGTGGCTATATGATTTTTACCAAGTACTCTCGACTATTCTTTAGAAACATACCTTGACTGAAGATTTTGCCTTACTTGGGTTCATTTCTCTTCAGGATAATCGGCAAACTTCACATAACTTAAAACAGGTTTTACCGAGTTGGTCTCCAAATTCCTATAAAAATTCCTGTAACAGTAAAGAAAAGTTACTTAATCCATAAAACTGTGATAGAACAACTTAACTGGAATACAATTTTGCACTAAACACTATTCTACATGACCATGTTCTAAAAAATATTCAACTTGACCAAGTACAGCAATACCGATTTATAAATCCCTCGAAAAAGAATATATAAATTTTCACACTTCTATAAACACAATCTTAGTTTATTAAGAGTTTAACCAAGACACTTTTTGACCTGCATTCAGTGAGGGCATCATTTAGATACAAGCTCTACTAATCGACAATACAAAGTGAAATGGGTTTCACCAATCCTTGCATGTGAAATGTGAAAGATTAAAATGTGAAATTAAAATAAAATAAACTGTCAGAACAATATGATGTAGAGTATAATTACCACCTCAACACTTGTTTATTGTGCACACAAAAAAACTCCAACTGGCCCTCTCTTTAAAGAGTTGCCTCTACCGCAGTAAAGGCAAAGGTGATGTCATGGCAGTCCCAAATTCAAGATTCGAGATGCACATGATCAGCAATCAAAGGCCCTTTCCCTGGCAGCGAGTACGGAAGACCCACTAATTAGGCCAGCAACATTATAAAAACCTAAAAAAATCATCCGTTAGCTAACACGGGCAATAAAAGTCTTTTGCTATAGTGCTGTGCATTCAAAAATTTGTCTAGGACCTACTGCGTCCTATGTATATATAACTGCAACTGTTAACAGGAAGTGTTTTTACAATATCAAGTTACCTATTAAATCACACAAGGGTCAGTAATATATAATGGCATATTAAGAAAACTGAAGAGCCCAGAATGTTGAATCAATTTGGTTCCAAATAACAGCGAAAGTGGCGACTCTTTAACCTAACAACCTGAACATGAAAATGTCCCAGGTGTTACCCTAAGTGATTACCAGGAGACTTGGTAATCTTAGAGGTGGTACTATTGCCATGAGGGTGCTAGATTTTCTACACCTATTTAGTAGCCACCACAGGACAAAGGATAAGGTTATTATCAAAGGACCAGTGGGAAACTCCGAAGAGTAGTGGGCAGCTAGAGTAGTGTGTAGTATCAGGCTTCTAATCAGGATCCTACTACCTTCAGGACTAGCGCCATTAACATGTTACTCCTGAAGGTATGGGTAGAGCCAATATCCTCGACAATGCGCTTGAACCGGAACGGTACTTCCAGAACCTCACTCGATCAGCACTGCTAAAGGAGCAAAGTTGGAAGCAGCGATGTTCTTCCATATCTTCCTGAATGGCAAAGTCTCTAATGCTCAGGACAGTGACCAGAGATCAAGAAGCATCACCGTGTCCTGGTAGGATAGTGTGTGTCTGCATTCTGCCAGAACAAGATTTGGAGCTGTGCCAGGCTAGAAGTTGGCTCTTTGACAAACTCCAGACAAGAAAAGAAGACATTCCTTGGTTGAGAATGACTTGTGAAACAAATCGTGTCATGCAGTACACTCACAGCGATGCCTAGGCTGAAGCTCAGTAGTCGTCTAGGGGTCAAATCATATTAGATGTGAGGGCAAGGTACTGAAATGTCCGATTGACACAAACACTCGAGTAACATCCTTAAAGTTCCTTAATTCCTGGAGCATGAAAACAGCTTGAAGCTACTCCTCAGCCCTGGGAGATCCTCTAAGGGGGAAAGCTCAAAGCTCTCCAATTCTGCAGTCAAGCTAAAGGCTGCGTGGCATTTACAGCAGAGTGGAGCTTCCTTGGTAAAGGAAACTTAGGACCGCACTTCATTGCAGTATCATCCTAGCAAAATGCTACTTTTACAATGGCACAAGCAGAAAAATAGTAGTTTTAAGAGTATGTACAAGAGGACCATCATCAAAACTAGGTACCACCCGGATTTTGGCATGGGCACGCACCCTCATGTAACCTGGAATCTAAATCATCCAGACTGAATAATTAGTAAACCAGTAAGTGGGTGAAAACCAAGATAGGTCAAGGTTACATTTCCTTCTTAGTTCTGATAGCACCTGGTATATTTTCCAATAACAAGCCAGCTACAAGCAAGGAGCTCTTCCTAAGCAGCCTTAGAGATGCCCATGCGAGCCTTGGGTGACTGGTCGATGACTTATAATGCTGCGGGGCTCGTGCATTTGCTCCATGAGGACCTGTGTGGACAGTCTTGTCCTTGGGCTACCTTCTCAGGACCAGGACCTGCGCAAGTCCGGTAAAATTTATCGTGAATGGGAGATCGCTCCCAAATGGGGGGGGGGTTTCTTTATAAAAATGTAAAACCTTATGCCTAGGGGAACAACAGAGTCCAAGCACTTGAGTCTTTTCCAGGGAAGGCTAGAAACCGAGTGAGTGCTATCAGCTATCATGTATGGTCAAGAGAAATTATGTCTTCTCTTTAAAGGATCTTGGCATGGGAGCACTTTTCAATTAAAGCTTATACCTCTCCTGGAGAGCCTAACGTCAAGGTTCGCTGTGAACATTTTAAGAGGGTGTGCAAACACAAACAAGCAAGCAAGCGTATAATCGTGTTTGGGCACCCAGGAGAATACTACTAAATAAGTTAAAGAAAAACTACAAAACCACTACTGCAGTCTAGGGGCGCTGATGAACATTCGAGTCCACTTTTCCATGAAAGCACGCACACAAACAATATAGTAACCAAAGGTTTAGGCAACTTGCATGGTAACGAGAACCTATTCAAACCATATAAGAAACCTTTCACAGAGGTGGTATCACATCACGTGCCATACTGGCTGTGTCACCAGTCGTGTGAAAACTTAAATATGCTGTACAGTATATCTAGAGGATTGTTTCAAACTTGCATGCAACGTGGCATACCATGTGTGATGCGCTACGGGTGTAAAAATCCCCTTATGGATAGGTTCTTACACCAATGTAAGCACCAAAGGTGTGTAAGAACGTGTCAACTGTGAAAATTAATCTTCCACAGAATGAAAGGACTTTACAGCAACCATGCCTCAAGAAAGAGCATCCACTTCGAGAGAATTCTTAATAGGATGATGTATAACTACAGTAGTTCCTTACTGGATCTAGCAACTGTTCCCTGCATTAACTTTGGCCATAGGAAAAGCGCTCTCTTCTTCTTGAAGTGGATAGCAGCCAGAGATAATCAAAGGAGAGGTTGAAATGGCCTTCAAAGGGGAACCAGACCAGGATAGAAGGGGCAATCCCAGGTACTACTATTGATATAAGGGGGGGGGGGGTTACATAGACCTTTCAAGCACACCAGAGATAGAAGATCCTTAAGTCATGGGAAAGTTGTCACATCCGAGTAGGAAGACAGTCTATGAGAAGTATCACGGAGAACAAGCGTAAAGCGACCAGATTGCGTAGAGAATGGTCATAAATTCCTCTTCCATTGTGTTGTGATGAAAAAGCATGAATGAGGGCAAGGACAACTGTATGAATGTGCCCGAGCACGGGATTGCGCATGGATGCGTGCGTAGTTAGTGCGCGCTAACAGGATAAAACCACATGGTAGCTAGCTAATTGGCATGACAACTAATAGGTCCTCCTTAGAAGAACGGGGGTGTTCTGGGGCTCTCTTGCAAGCCTCAGGATCAACAAGAGCTAGCTCTTCTACAGAAACATAAATGCAGACTTATCTTCCAAACGCTAAGTGAGGTCTGCGAGGCCCAATCGCAAAAATAAACTGCACGTGGTGTTCATCTGAAAATTGGATGCGCTCTGTGGCACGGCTCACACACGAGAATAAAGAAACTTGGAAAAATTCTACATACAAATGACTGCCTGCAACATGCAATGGTTTCTTCAAGTCTCATTCTTCGTGGTGAACAGGTAAGCAGAACATGTGCTCAATGAGCACGCAAAATTAACACTACCAAGTAACTCAATCCAATGGAGAGATGGTTGGCACAACATGAACGCAACCCCTAACTATCCATGTAGAAATTTTCTCAAAAGGGCAAAAAACTACAGTTTCAGTGTAAGACTAGAAAGAAGCGCTCTCAGGTTGTCTTTTGTGACCATCTTACTCTTTGCCTCATGTGAAGGGAGTCGCACGGTTACCCGAGGCAGCATTCTCTCCCACGGGAAGAAAAACGGCAAGTGTTTAAAATGCAACTCTTATTGATTAGTGTTTTGGGACTGTCCATATAAGGAAAGAGAAGGGCAGAGCCCATCTTGACCATTAGTGAGTGAAGAAGCAAAGTTTTATGGCTTTGGCCAACAGTGATGACTGCTTAAAAGATCATAGGAAATCTAAGAAGAGCACACCCCACTAGGTGGTAAGTCCGCCTCCCAGACACAGGAACACTGATTTCACCCCTTCATTTCAACTCTGGCACTCCTTCCCACTCCATAAGGAAAAAACACAGGAATGCTGTCATACTGGAACAAGAAATATTGATAGGAATGCTGTCGAAACAGGATCAAGGAACATTGACATGAGTGCTGTCAAAGCAGGAACATGGGCATATTGATAGGTTACAAAAGTAGTTAGCTACAATTTAATAAAAACTGCAAAAACTTTCATCATGGTAATATCCTTGCACAATGAACTAATAACCATTGGAGAAAAAATGCCAGTTGACTGCGACAACACTTCTGTACTCTCCAGTTACTAGAAACAAAGAGCTTACTCAGTGTGATAACTGGGCTTCCCTGTCATCCAACAGTACAGTTACTACCGACACCTTATTGTAAATCTCACAGCAGAACTCCAGCCATGATTAAAGCACTCCCCTATTTAAGGACAAAGGTACGCTTATGTGCAAGAACAAATTTTCAAACTCTTACATAAATAAAAAAATTCGCACAAACAGAAAATAAGTCTCGCACTGAACCACTCGAGATTATTAAAATGTCACAACCACAAATTATTAAAATATCTATAACTTTCTAAAAGCAACAGCAACACAAGAAAAATATGAAGTGAAGATTTCATAAAATAATTTGCAAGTTCTAAAGTCTGGTTATAATTATGTTGATACTGTAATTCTATACAATAGCTCCGCCACTAATAATTGATAATTTTTTTTTCCTGATGAAATACTTAGTGCTTTATCTAAAGCTGACTCTTTGCAAAGGAACAGTATTTATACCCTATTTGTTGACCTTTCCAATCTTGGGGGACCCCTAGTGTGAAACTGGGGTTTTTGGGAGGGGAATGAATTAAAGCTGTTTTAACATACGAATAATGGCACATATAGAATTAACAATAATAAAGGCCACCAGCTAACCTAAAACTACCTAACCTAACGGCCATATCCTTACCCAACAGAAAGAGGGGGAGCTTTGGTCCCATGTGACCCCACCTTACACAGCTATATTAAATATGACAGCCTAAAATAGTGTACTTTCACTTGAGGGTGAATGCAAGCTGCACCTGTGTGTTAAGATTGCCTTACCTTGTGTAAGACACGGGCTCTTGCGTTGGCAGCCCGTAAGAGCTCTTCTTCTTCTTGGGGTATTAAAGCCAACACTTGTTGGCACGGGCCTTTCCCTTGGTTGGCCCGTAGACCGTAAGAGCTACACCTTTCCGATTAAGTACCCAATGCACAATTTCACGAATGAATGAGCACCATTCATTTATAGTTTTGTGAGAGATTCTTCAATTCATTTTCAACAACAAGTTTATAACTAAATTCACCAATATAATTATATACAAGTAACAATTAGATTCTATATCTAAATGAAGACTTTTCAAAACAAGTTCCCTTAAAAATGTTTAAGTAAAAGCTTTTTTACTTTATCAATACAACATGCCTACAGTCACAAAATGCTTTTTTTTCTGCTAATATCAAGTCGGCAAGTGGGGCAAATACTGTAGTATCACTCACTTTTAATAACACTGATCTTGGCAGTATTTTATCCTTTCGATGTTACCACAACAATGCAAAAAATCTAATTTATTTAACAATTGAGACGAAATGGGAGAATATCCAGATATTGATATTAAAGTATATGGTAAATGTGAAACCTACCTTAAAGACAAATTAGCGGTGGAAATTATGTGAAAAATCTTTAAAAGTATTAGTTTCCTAGTAAAACTGTCACCTGATTGGGTCTTCGTCACGTGATTCTAGTTTTGTTAAAATGCTAGCCTCAAGTAAAATGTGGATAATGCTCATTGGTTAAAAACTGACGTTTGGGTGACGTCTTGCTACGAAGAATACAGTATGTAATGACTGTTTTCAACGTACAAATGAAGAACCGAGAGCTGTCTGAAAAGGAATTTTAGAGAATTATTAAGTTAACTTTTTTTCAGGTGGGTCAAATTTAATTTTGATTTTTAAACCTCTAGAGCTAGCGCCGCTCAAATTTATATATCAAACGAAACTTTGAACTTTCTTTTTAGTGAAACTACTTGAATTTGATAACTTGCTGGCAGAGCTATTATAAAGAATTGTTGAAAAAAGCAGGAAACCCAAAGGCTATCAGAGGGGATGGGTCAGAGCAAGACCTATAAGGCATGGTTTCCTACATGGGGTTAAGCAAGTTCTGGCACGCCTAGTAAATAATGGTAAGGAGGCGATTTTGTAGAGCTCTTACAGTAGTTGCTGGTAAAAGGAATAAAATTAAACTGTGCGATGTGTACTGTTAACAGTTTGTAAAAAACACTTCTAAATGTATTTTGTGGCACAACTATATTTCTGGCAAATACCCATACTTTATGAGTCATGGTGAGTCAACTACCATAGCTGAAAAAGTAAGGCTTTACGCAAAGTATCGTCATCTATTATGTTCTTCAAACCTTTAAATATACAGTGTACCAGTTTAAATGTATAATTAAATGGACTTTCCACAGCCTTGTTTCCAAGTCATAAAACTATCGTAAAAAAGTAACCGTAATCGAAACCTAGCAATAGTAATGAAACTCAAAACACTGGAGATTTTGTTTGCAAGGACTTCTGGCAGCATAGAAAATGATTTTCCATCCCATTTTCTTTCGAGTCATTCGTAGCAGTGTTCATTGTATTACAATTTAACAAATACCTCAAGTTAAGCTAACGACTTGCTGATTTTTGCTCTGATGTAGCTAACTTTGCTTGCTATTAAACTCATTGCTCCTATGTTCTGGCAAACATTACGCTACAGCCGTTAGCCCGAGGAGCTATTATTTCGGTGTAGATCATCACAAATATACAAACAAAGGGGTGAACACACTTAAGGGCCGAGTTGTATCTTCCAGCTCCAGCCTCTGTTTGAACATTGATTTGTCTTATTTTCCATCATCAGGCAATTACAATATTCTACTCCAACCTTTCATTATCAACTAGTAAAATTTCATGAAATTGTATCGTCTAATATTGAAAGCATAGGTTTATAATATAAACCAGGCCTATATTCTGTTCGAACAACAAAATCACAACACATGCACCACCTGTTTCTCTGCACTACTGGATGGAAAGAGGCTCATGTAGCCAGTGTCATGGTATCAATACTCTGAAGTATCAAACGCACCAGTACGTTAATTTTTCAAATTTCTTCCCGCCGATACGCTCCATTTCCACTCAGTACGCTTATTAATTTTTCACAAATCTTCCAACCAGTATGTTTATTCAATACTACCTATCGTACCGGTGGGAAATTATACAGTACATTTTTTTTATTTTCTCTTTGCTGAAGTAGCAATCGAGATGTCAACTCGTAGCGTACATGTAGGTCAAGCGGAAGTCGCCCTCTGAACACTAAGATACATGGGGTCTGATTTCAGTTTCTATAAATAGACGTGCTTTCCCTTCAACAGTGACAACTACTCATTATCGATTGAATGATGTCATGTCGCAAGGTGATAGGATCATATTTATAGCTAACGAGGTAATTTCAAGTGCAGCAAAGAAGTTAGTTTTCTCAAACATCAATTATTTCATGCCGATTCATGATTTAAACGATGTTAAATCACACTGCTATGTAAGATAAACCCTTAGGAGTTTACAAGTATGCAAAACAAACCTTATATCAGAGAATAAAATTACTTTGAATAAAGTCTCCTAACAGCGTAAGGCTATCGGAGGCAGCTTAGGTGCGATAGATCAGAGTCTTCGGACCCTGACAATTATGAAATTTAACTCTTATCCAGGGATGCTGTTCACACGAATGTATATTTTCATCATTAGGTGGTAACAAAAATTACAATTTGATACATCATTCAGGACAGATGGCAAATATATATTTTTCAAAAATAAATTAAATATCCTGTTTTCAAGATAAATAAATAATACTACCGAGTGAATTTTACCTGGTGAAAGTTTTTTTTACAGTAATAAAAAGCTTTTTTCTTTATTTTATTTTTTTTTTGGGGGGGTGGGGGCGGTTTCAGGATTTTGGGATATTGGGCTCGCCTAGCCTTGGACACTGCTGAGTTGAATTTGTCGTTGAGTACAATCGTAGGGCCACTCGCTATTCATGGCAAGCGCAATAAAATAAAAAAATAAATAAAACTAATAAAAAAATCATATCTGCGTCCTGAATTTAACGTAAATTTTTGGGCAGCAAGTAAAACTACCGTAGAATTAGAAAAATGAAGCGAAAGAATATGCAATACTATTGTAGACTCGCCCTTCAAGAAATCGACGAAAACCGGAAGTACTTGTTTTTTTGCAGTTTTCCCTGTCTTATGTATCGTAAACGTTGTCAAGTATAATGAAGCGTCTCGTACAAAGTATCAAATGCGTCGTTCACGTGCTTGCTTGCGATGTGTTCAGTGCACTTTTACACCGACAAGGCGAGGTCCGAAATGCACAATGTTTTTGTCTAATTACGCAGTTTCAATTTTAATTGGTGAATTTTCTTTTATCTGTATGGTCATTTTCTGAACATTTGTTTAAGCTACGAAATATTTCTCTTCGGAAAGTCACCGAGCTTTCCACTGATGAAATCATAGGGTTTTGGCGGGAAGTTTTGCCGCTGTGCAAGTCAGGTGATTTTAGCGTGGATGCTGACTAAGATGTCTCAACAAAAAAAGTATTCTCTTGCTCGAAAAATTGATCTAGGAAAATTGTGCTATTCCATCCAGTACTTTTATTAAATTTAGAGCATTTTTCCCGGCAGTAATTATATTCCATCCGGTACTTTTATTAAATTGAGATTTTTTCCACCCAGTACTTTTATTCCATCAGTACTTTTATTAAATAGAGATTTTTTCGACCCAGTACTTTTATTCCATCAGTACTTTTATTCGACACTTCAGAGTAAGGATAAACATGGAATTTTTTAAAATCTAATTTGGTTAATAGTTTTCCGCTATTAGTATATAGGATTCAAAATACTTATTCCTAAGATCTATTCAATAATGCAAGTTCAAATGTCCTACCTAATATTGCACCATTCTATAATGAAAATGGAGGCTCAAGTGGCCCCATGCTATGACAGACCAAAATGGACTTTAATTAAAATCTGTAACATCGTCAATACATGTTTCCAACTCTAGTATATGGCATTAAAAATACTATTTGCAAAGATGTAATCATTTTAGCTAGTTCCAGTGTCCTACCTAATATTACCCAGTTCTGTAATGAAACTGGAGGCTCAGTCCCATATTACGACAGACCGATAGTGATTTTAGCTTAAAATCTATAAACTCGTTAATGTAAGTTCCCACCCTTAGTATATGGAATTCAATACTATTTACAGATCTATTCAATTTAATGAGTTACATTAATGTCCTACCTAATATTGCACCGTTCTATAATGAAAATGGAGGCTCAGTCCCATGCTATGACAAAGACCAATATAGAGTTTTTTACGTAAATTCTGTAACCACATTAATATGTTTCCCCCACTAGTATATGGGATTCAACATACTGTATTTGCAAAGATTATTCAATTCAAGTGTGTTCCAATGTCCTACCTAATATTGCACCGTTCTATAATGAAACTGAAGGCCCAGTCCCATGCTGACAAAGACAAACATGTTGATTTTTGCTTAAAATCTGTAACCTCGTTAATATATGTTTCCGCCACTAGTCCATGGGACTCAAAATAATGTATTTGCAAAGATCTATTCAATTTGGAGAGTCCCAATGTCCTACCTAATATTGCACCGTTCTATAATGACAACCTCTGTCCCATGCTACGACAAATAGACCAACAAGTGTTTTTTACTTAAAATCTGCAACCTTGTTAATACTGTACAAGTTTCCACCCTTAGTATATGGAATTCAATACTATTTACAGATCTATTCAATTTAATGAGTTACAATAATGTCCTACCTAATATTGCACCGTTCTATAATGAAAATGGAGGCTCAGTCCCATGCTATGACAAAGACCAATATTGAGTTTTTTACGTAAATTCTGTAATCTAAATATGTTCCCCCACTAGTATATGGGATTCAACACAGTATTTGCAAAGATTACTCAATTCGAGTGTGTTCCAATGTCCTACCTAATATTGCACCGTTCTATAATAAAACTGAAGGCCCAGTCCCATGCTGACAAAGACAGCCATGTTGATTTTCACTTAAAATCTGTAAAATCGTTAATATATGTTTCCGCCACGAGTACATGGGACTCAAAAATAATGTATTTGCAAAGATCTATTCAATTTAGAGACTCCCAATGTCCTACCTAATATTGCACCGTTCTATAATGAAACTTAAGGCTCTGTCCCATGCTACGACAAATAGACCAACTAGAGTTTTATTACTTAAAATCTGTAACCTTGTTAATATAAGTTTCCGCTATTAGTATATGGGATTCAAAATACTGTACTTGCAAAGATCTATTCAATTATGCGAGTTCCAATGTCCTACCTAATATTGCACCATTCTATAAGAAGACTGGAGGATCAAGTGGTCCATACTATGATACCCCAAAATGGATTTTTAATTTAAATATATAACATGGTTAATAAAGGTCTCCGCCAGTAGCATATGGGATTCAAAATACTTGTTTTGCAAAGATCTATTCAATAATGCGAGTTCTCATGATCTAGCTAATATTGTACTGTTCTATAATGAAACCGGGTTTCGTAGTTCAAATAATAGCGACGGGTCAAATATATGTATTTGCATGCACGTCAATAAAACCTTATCTAATCTATATTAACGTGTATATCTATGCCTTAAGAGACGTGAATGGGATGCCGGATTCCCTATATTAAGTGTAGCCTATAGCCTAAACATCAGCATGGGCCTTGGCCCATTGTAAAACTTCGTCCATGACATCGAGCCGATAATAAAAATTCGTAGTGACACTCTAAACCTAATATTAACATTTCGATGTTTAATATAAAAGATTGATTACGCAATTATTGACAAAAAATTAA
>NC_090727.1:130050432-130055432 GCF_036898095.1 Palaemon carinicauda | reverse complement strand
AAAAGAAAAAAAATGAATACATTACCAATAAATAGATATACAGCATATAATCAGTTAATGAAATTATCGAGCATATACCAATATATATATATATATATATATATATATATATATATATATATATATATATATATATATATATATATATATTAATCAGTCTCTGTTTCTCTCCACCCCCCACCCATCTTTCCACAACAGCTACGAAACAGAGCGTATCTAATTGAACCTTTAGACCCACTAATCTCTCTTTTAAACACTTCTCCGAGCGAACCAAGGCTGCCACGAAAAGACCTAAATACCTATTGACATTGTGGGCGAAGAAGAGGACACAAATAAGCCCACAATAGGTCAGGTCACTGCAGGTTATCTCGCAGTAGGGGAGAGAGAGAGAGAGAGAGAGAGAGAGAGAGAGAGAGAGAGAGAGAGAGAGAGAGAGAGAGAGAGAGAGAGAAAGAAGGGGGTTGAACTGTATAGTCCGGTTTTTGGTTTATGAGTCTAGGTTAACATAATGGAGTCAACTCTAACCACCTCTACTACTACTACTGTTACTGCTGCTATTACTAATATTACTACTACTACTACTACTGCTGCTGCTATTACTACTACCACTACTACTACTACTGCTACTGTTACTACGACTACTACTACTACTGTTGCTGCTGCTATTTCTGCTATTACTACTACTACTACTACTATAAATAATAATAAAAATAATAGAATGCTTGGAATTAAAATTTTCAATCATCATTTATCTTATTAGAAAATAGCAAGTGCTACTAAAGTTATCAGCAATGTAAACACACACACACACACACACACATACACACACACACACTAGCTAAGCTACAACGCATGTTGGAAAAGCAGGATGCTATAAACCCAAGGGCTCCAACAGGGAAAAAATAGCCCGGTGAGGAAAGGAAATAAGAAAATAAATAAACTACAAGAGAAGCAATTGACAATTGAAATAAAATATTTTAATTGAAGTAACAATACCAAAACAGACCTTTCATATATAAAGTATAAAAACTACAAACACAAGAGGAAGAGAAATAAGATAGAATAGTGTATCTGAGTGTACTCTCAAGCAAGAGAACTCTACCCCAACGTACTATATCTTCACTTAATTAAAAGTTTTCCATTTCTTATAGAAAATTCAGTGTCCCATAGTTCTTCGGAAATTTGATGTTTTGACCACATCGAAGCCTTGACTTTATTAAACACTTGAATCGAAAGAACTGCGCAGAATTTCGAACTTGTTATAGGCCTAATCTGTTAAGCGGGTCAACATAAGTTCTATTGAAATTATTATTATTATTATTATTATTATTATTATTATTATTATTATTATTATTAAGCTCCAACCCTAATTGGAAAAGCAGGATACTATAAGCCCAGGGGCCCCAACAGGGAAAGTAGCCCAGTGAAGAAAGGAAACAAGGAAAAATAAAATATTTTAAGAATAGTAACATTAAAATAAATATTTCATATATAAATTCTAAATAATTTAACAAAACAAGAGGAATAGAAATTAGATAGAATAGTGTGCCCGAGTGTACCCTCAAGCAAGAGAACTCTAACCGATTCTTCTTACTTTATATTTCCTTGTTGTAGATTTCCTTTTTTTTCAAACAATTATTTATACTTCATGATTTATTCTTTGCTTCACGATTTTTCTTGTCAACAACCGGTTGCTTTCCTTAAAGTGTTTATAGTTTATATAGAAAATATATATTTTAATGTTACTTTTCTTGAAATATTTTATTTTTCCTGTTTCCTTTCCTCACTGGGTTATTTTCCTTGTTGGGGCCCCCGGGCTTTATAGCATCCTGCTTTTCCAACTAGGGTTATAGCTTAACAATTCATAATAATAATAATAATAATAATAATAATAAGAGGGGTCATTGAGCTTCCTGTATTTTTCTCTTCTAATAATTGTTGCAATTTTAACAATATCTATATCATTAATTATTTCAGCCAACGAAGTTGGAAGGGGGTTATGTTTTTACCCCCTGTTTGTGTGTGTTTGTTTGTGAACAGCTTCCTGGCCACAATTTTAATTGTAGAGTAATGAAACTTGCAGGTATTAAGTGTTATGTAAAAACCTGGAAATGATTAAATTTTGGAAGGTCAAGGTCAAAGGTGAAGGTCTCGGTCAAGCAAAATGTCCAATTCACGTAATCAGCCATAAATTTGGACATCGTTGTCACAGAGACTTCAAACTTGGGTCACATTTGAGTGTATGAAATTTCACGCCAATTAATACAAGTTAAGGTCAAATATCAAGGTCAAGGTCGAACAAAAGGTTGAGAAATAAGCTGCCACGGTGGAGGTCTGCGGTCTACTGAGGGGCCCTCTAGTTACTACCATTATTATTATCATTGCAAAAATTATCATAAATAAACATCAAGAAGTTAGTCAAACGCATAGGTTCGAATCCCGGCAAAGAACGATACACTTATCATATTATTCCCCTTTCAGTTCAAGTGTTTGATACACTACTAATGAGCAAGAGATGCTCAGGAAGTTTAACTGCGCAAGGGTTTCATCTACGAGTCTGCAATAAAAGAATAGGCAAGGCAAGGACTGCAGTGATTTTTTTTCTCAGTTAGAGGAACAGGTTTAATGTTGAATATATATATATATATATATATATATATATATATATATATATATATATATATATATATAGATAGATAGATAGATATTATAATATATATATATATATATATATATATATATATATATATACATATATATATATATTATATAAATATATGTATATATATATATATATATATATATATATATATATATGTATATATATATATATATATATATATATATATATATATATATATATATATATACTGTAGATATATATGTATATATATATAAATATATATATATATACATATATATATATATATATATATATATATATATATATATATATAAATAATGTGTGTGTGTGAGTGTTGAAAGAATAATGATGGGAATAACACAAAGAGACAGAAAAAGAACAACATGGATACGGGAGCAAACTAAAGTATAGGATATTCTAACAACATGTAAGATAAAGAAATGGACATGGGAAGGACATATAATGAGAATGACAGATAACAGATGGACATTAATAATAACAGAATGGGTCCCTAGAGATTGCAAAAGAAACAGGGGAAGGAAGATAGGACGATGGATTGACGAACTAAGAAAGTTTGCTGGCATGGATAGGCATAGAAAAGATCATAAACAGACGCAAGGGAAAAGACATGTCTGAGGCCTTTGTTCTACAGTGGACTAGTAACAGCTAATGATTATGATATATATATATATATATATATATATATATATATATATATATATATATATATATATATATATATATATATATATTGTTTGTCTGCATTTTATCACGTACAAAGAAAGATGGCTTAGATTTCAAGCGAATATATTTATTATTTCTGTATTTAAATTGCTATACTTACGAATAAAGCAAGGATAATTTGTTAGCCAGAGAGAGAGAGAGAGAGAGAGAGAGAGAGAGAGAGAGAGATTCAAGTGACAGGTGTTGGTTGATGCTCGAGTCTTTGTCAGTTAGTTATCGGAAGCCGTTCTCAAGTGTTGTGTCAGAGCGGTGTCGCTACATAGCACCCACTCGGCCTTGTTTACATTGCTCCCGATACCACATGGATGGGTGTCTTTCTGGGACCAATGATACAGAGAGAGGCTTAATACTAGTTTTATGCATATATTTTATTGTTTGTACAATTATTAATTGGTCTATACATGTAATATGAATAAATGTATCTGAATTATTAAAAAAAAATGAGAATAACATTACTTTTATCCTACATTGCCTGCCCCTTCTGGATAGACCCAGGCCCAGTACAGTTGTCAGTGCAGCTTTGCAGACCACAGTGTTATAGCATCTCTCTCTCTCTCTCTCTCTCTCTCTCTCTCTCTCTCTCTCTCTCTCTCTCTCTCTCTCTCTCTCTCTAGGATGCACAAAGAATCTCAGCAACAACCCATCTAAACCCAGACATAAATCAATATCTTCTTAGGCTAAGAGTTTATTCTTTTCAAAAAATGCCACTGTTCCACTTTTGCCAAAGAGCTTTCTTGAGTACTGGTCTCCTCTCAACAGCACTCCCCCCACCCGTCCCAACCTCTTTCCTCTCCTACTTATTCTTTGAGAGCTATTTACACATTTCTGGTAGTTTCCGTCTCTCTCTTGCCATTTATTATTTATTGTTTGCCATCTTTACAATTTTTCTCTTTATCACTTCTTGTGTATCGTGTCTACAATCATTTTCTTTCGTTCTTTTAATTTCTAATTGCAAAAAAGTCTTTGACGTTTTCTCTTCCATCATTATTATTATTATTATTATTATTATTATCCAAGCTACAACCCTGGTTGGAAAAGCAGGATGCTAAAGTCCAAGGGTTCCAACGGGGAAAAATAGCCCATTGAGGAAAGGAACTAAACTACGAAAGAAGTAATGAACAATTAAAATAAAATATTTAAAAGACAGTAATATTAAAATAGATCTTTCATAATTATATAAACTATATAAAGAGACTTGTGTCAGCCCGTTAAACATAAAAACATTCGCTGCAACTTTGAACTTATGAAGTTCCACCGATTCAACTACCTGTGTCATTTTTTTAATAGAATATGATCTAACACCCCCCCCCTTTCTCTCTCTCTCTCTCTCTCTCTCCTTTAAGCATCTCCCTCTTTCGTTTAAGCATCTCTCTCTCTCTCTCTCTCTCTCTCTCTCTCTCTCTCTCCTTTAAGCACATCTCTCTCTATCTCTCCTTTAAGCACATCTCTCTCTATCTATCTATCTATTCTTTAAGCATCTTCTTCTCTGTCCTTTAAATATTTATCTCTTTTTATCCTTTAGGCATCTATCTATCTATCTATATCTATCTATCTATCCTTTAAGCTTCTCTCTCTCTTTCTATCTATCTAACTATCCTTTAAGCATCTCTCT
>NC_090727.1:130037932-130047932 GCF_036898095.1 Palaemon carinicauda | reverse complement strand
TATATATATATATATATATATATATATATATATATATATATATATATATATATATATATATATATATATATATATATGTGTGTGTGTGTGAGTGTGTTTGTGTGTTTGTATGGTGTATATCTATTCATCCCTATATTCATAAACCAAAAAAAAAAAAAAAAACAAATTTAATTGGAAAGATACCGTCTATTAATTGTTTACATAAATAGACCTATAATTAGTTAAACAATTTTAGATAGCTTCTACACCTTATTAATTAGCCAGCGAACCACTAAATAAATAACCGAAGTAATGAATACACAAATAAATGAATAAATAAATAAATACAAACGTTGTTATCACTAGGAAATAAATCCTAGGGCTTTCCAAAGAGCTGGAAATCAAATCCTTTGCGCCACAGCGAAACGAAGGAATTGTTTGCCGTTTGTCTTTGGATCAGTCGCTTTTCTCCCTCTCCTATTTCCCCCCCCCTCTCCCTCCTCCTCCCTCTCCCTTCCCCCTATTCTACAACAACCCTCCTCCTTTTCCCCATCACCCGCACATGGACAATAGCGAGGCAAATTTTAAACAAACAATGTATTTGTGTGGAAAAACAAAAACTATTCCGCCCCTCCTCCTCCTCCTGCAGCCAATAGCCGGCAATTGGGTTTCTCTTCGACGCGTTTTTGTGTATATACCGTCCACGTGGATTCCCGAAATCTATATAACATTAAGGAGAATGGGGAGGTGGAAATGCCAGCTAAACAAATGAGAGGGAAGATTTGGGAGTTATATAACAGCGTGGCTTGCATGTGGGGGGGGGGGGTTTGTAACAATAACATAGGTCTAATTTCAAAGGCAACGTGGCTCGTCTTGGTTTTCAAAATAGGCTGACGTGTTAATCTGGTCCGATTTCATAACCGTTTGTGTTAGACCTAGCTTTCGTGATAGGCTTGTTTACAACGTAGGCCTACTTCTAATATCGTCTTCTATTTATTTAAAGATATTTCATTATAATTATCATTATGATAATTATTTACAAGCTAAACGACAACACTAGCTGGAAAAAACATGACATTATAAGCCTATGGATTTGATATGAAAATTCTATTTTAATGTTACTTTTCTTCTTGAAATATTTTATCTAAGTTGTCCATTACTTCTCTTGCACTTTATTTGTTATCTTATTTCCTTTCCTTACTGAGCTATTATTTTCTGATGGGGCCCTTTGGCTTAAAGCATTCTGCTTTCCTAACTAGGGCTGTAGCTTAGCAAATAATAATAATAATAATAATAATAATAATAATAATAATAATAATAATAATAATTATTATTATTATTATTATTATAATAGCAGCCCAATGTGTAATGGTAAAAGAAACAAAGAAGAAAAGTATAAACTATTAAAGATAAATAAGTGATAAAACGAATTTCATAATGGTCACGTGACAATATTTTTGGAAATATCATGAATAATTAGCGTCTACTTAACCTTCAAACTACAAAATCAAGCCACTAGTCTCCAGAATTTAATCGAATCTATTTTTTTTTTAAATTTTATCACCCATATTTTGCTAACAAGATTTCATAATATGCAGAATTATAATTAATTTTTATTTCTATTTTATACGTTTAGCCGCATAGGCTTTTGAAATTGAGTTTTACAATAGGTCTAAACTCAGATACTGTACTGTTATTTACAGTATATTATCCAAGTTTAGACATATTAAGCTGGGTTCCACAAGGCACTTGAGGTGGAAGACCCAGGCCTACAGGGCTGAGGACTATGAATAGCGAAGTAGGAGATGATGAATGAAGAAGTAATTGATTTAAAAGCTCAAGATAGAATCGACTAGCGAAATCTAACCGAGGCCCTTTGCGTCAATAGGCGTAGGAGGAGATGATGATGTAAAACCTATGTCTAATTCTCGAATACTGTCTTTTGCACTTAACACAATATGTCTACATTCAGATAATGTCTAATTCTTGAACACTTTTGTGATTAACACTCTAAACTCTGATAATCTTCTGTTAGGTCTAATTCTCGAAAAATTCCTTTTACGTCTAAAACTTCAATGGCAGTATTATTATTATTATTATTATTATTATTATTATTATTATTATTATTATTATTATTATTATTATTATCAACTTCATTAAACGAAGTCAGCCAGAAAAAATTCTATAATTATACTCTACCTATGAACACTACTGTAAATTTTATTTTATTTTTTATTTGTTCAGCGAAACAAGCATCTATTTTTTCTTTTATTAAATTTGGTTCCTTTTGATGTTCAAGTTGTTCTATTTTTTTTTTTCATTGGTTCACCTTTCCACTTCTTGAAGCTTGTCGGCAAATTTTTATTTCTACCTTGTTACCATCAACGTTAGTCATTAATAATAATAATAATAATAATAATAATAATAATAATAATAATAATAATAATAATAAGGAAACTTCTCTGTTGGTGCATAAAGTATAGCCATATAGGCCTATAAAGGATGAATGTAGCCACATAGGCCTATATTTATTCTTAAAGGTGTAATGGTGAACAAAAAAATAATCATAAATAAGGAAAGGTTTAACAATGTTAATTTGTTTACATGTCATCATTAATAACAAAAGACTCATGAAAATATTATTATCATTACTGGCCAAGTTTGGTAAAGCAGGATATTACTAGCCTAAGGGCTCCAACAAGGAAATAAAAAAAAACAATACACTAAATGAGATTTTTTCAAAAATATATTAAGATCATTAACAACATGAAAATATAAATCATATGGGGAATGAAACTTATGTCAACATGTAGATATTTGCAACAAGTTTGTACTTTTAAGTTCTACCGAATTCACCCACTATATTAGAGAGATCATTCCATAACCTAGTCAAAGCTGGAATAAAATTTCTCTTCCTCTTGTTTTGTTAAAGTTTTTATAGTTTTTATTTGTATTTTAATGTTGTTACTGTTCTTAAAATATTTTATTTTTCCATGTTTCCTTTTCTCACTAAATAATAATAATAATAATAATAATAATAATAATAATAATAATAATAATAATAATAATAATAACAATAATAAGATAATAATAATAATAATAATAACAACAACAATAATAAAATAATAATAATAACAATAATAATAATAATGATAACAACAAAAACAACAATAATAATAATAATAATAATAATAATAATAATAATATTAATAATAAAATAACAATAATAATAATAGCAATACTAATAATAAAAATAATAACAACAATAATAATAATAATATTAATAATAATAACAGCAACAATATAAAAATAATAATAATAGCAATAACAATAAAAATAATAATAATAATAATAATAATAACAACAACAACAACAACAATAATAATAATAATAATAATAATAATAATAATAATACTCGTGTAGTGTTGAGCCTTATGATGGAGAATGCAAAACTGTTAGGACTAGCAGCATATCTAGTACTACATATAGGATGGTAGAGTCTAGAAAAATCTGAATACAAAGAATTGTCAGAATTTAGAAAAGAAAATAAAAAATATGCAACATGCATAACGAAATAATTGAGCGATGGTGCCAGAGATTAATATACAGGCCAGAGATAAAGAATTTAATATACCACAAGTTTTGGTCTTACCAATAAAGAAAAATAGATTTCAAACACTAAGAAAAATAGTATTTCGCTTCCGTTTAAATTTCGAGTGTAGGAATTATGTGGCTGAAAAAAAAAGAAAATTAAACCATGAACAATATCATTTGATTAATAAAACATTGCAAAAATGAAGACAAAATTACTTGCAATAGTAATATCAAGAAAAATTTATTAATATAATTCTCTGGGAATTATTCAACATATCAATAAGAAACACCAAACTCTCAGATGATTGATAAATCGAGGGAAAATGAGGAAAAATGCTGATGAAAGTAGAAACTAAAACGATAACCAGCCAATGAATGTCAACTGGCGAGTATGTTGTGATACAACTGATCGATTTCTCTCTCTCTCTCTCTCTCTCTCTCTCTCTCTCTCTCTCTCTCTCTCTCTCTGAGCGAAAGTGTTTGGGAAGAAATGCGTTATTTTCAAATCTCCGAGATCCGAAGCGCGTGCTTGAATAGTTTCCCCTGAATGCAGAGATGACCCGAAGATTAAATGGTCCGTTTTCTTTAGCTTTCGTCCAATTTCGTTTTGATTTGAACGAAATGCGAGGGTTTCGGCCTAATGTTTCGTTTATACGGTTAAGAGTCGAGTGTACGTTTTACATATTTACGGTAATATTACCCTATATTCTATTTCAGCTCGAGTAGTTAGCTATAAAATAAACATTCTTTAAAATAAAATTAAGCGTAACAATCTGACCAACGATAATAATCAACAAAACTCAAATATGCTTAACTATATGTTTTTATTTCCTCGGTACATATTATAGAAAACACCCATTCCAGTTCTTTTAAGGACCAGTAAATCAATATATAAATAATGCCCTACCCACTCCAAAAAATCAAGAATTTTTATCCATATCTGGCAACTGGTGCCCACCAGCAAATTATCGATAAACGTCCTTTCACATTTTTCGAGTGAAATGGACTCGTGCTTAGCAATGCCAATTTGTGTGTTATTGCTACGCATTTACATCGGATGGAATTAAGTAAATGAGTGTGACTGTTCCGAAGATATTATAATAACGCACTCGTAAGGAGTGTGGTTAAATATACGCGAAAACTAGTACCCACCAAATTCGCTGCGCCTATTGTTGTTCCATTGTTCGTCAACGAGCGAGACGCCATCTGCCGGCGGAGACAAGAGATTTAACCGGCCATCACCGGCACACGCGGCTGAATTGGCCCCAAAAAATACACCCTAATAAGATCTTTAACATCCTTATACATAGAGGTTTAAATGCTTAAATCATATCGCCGTGGGATAAGCCCTTTAGACTACAGGCAACAAGTTGGAGCGCCAGAGCCAAGGGAAGGAAGGCTCGGCAGAGATTTAAATGATGATCATGTCACAGTTATTTAATCAATATTTACGGCGGATTGCCTGGCATAAATCATGCCGCCGAACAACAAGTCGGTCGCTACATTCTGTCTTTAAATGACTCCCCTATTCAAATTAACCACCCGAAGGACTTTTTTTCCCGCTTTTTTTATATAAATGGGAGATAGGAGAAGCGAGGGAAATATGAAACACTGGTCTGGAACTACTGGAAGTCAGTAGTTCAAAGTTCCAGTGTCTAGTAAGTACAGACAGCTGCTGAATCAGGTTGCAAAAGATGTAATAGCTATGAATGATTCAGCGTTCATTGAATATAGACAGCTGAAGTCAGATAAAACAGCAATAGCAATGGTTCTCGCTTTCCAGCGTCCAGATGATATACATCGCTGAAGTCAGATTGCAAAAGTTGAACTGGCTACAAGAGTGGTTCCGCGTTCCATCGTTCATTAAATATATACAGTTGAAGTCTTGCAACAGAGGAAACAACTATAGCAGTGGTTCCATGCTCCAGCGTCCAGATAATATAGACCGCTGAAGTCAGACTGCAAAAGATGAAACAGCTATAAGATTGGTTCCATGCCCCAGCATTCAGATAATATAGACCGCTGAAGCCAGATTGCAAAAGCCGAAATAGCTATAGCAGTGGTTCCACATCCCAGCGTTCAAATAATATAAACCGCTGAAGTCAGACTGCAAAAGATGAAACAGCTATAAGATTGGTTCCATGTCCCAGCGTTCAGATAATATAGACCCATGAAGCCAGATTGCAAAAGATGAAACAGCTTTAGCAGTGGTTCTACGTCCCAGCGTTCAGATAATATAGACCCATGAAGCCAGATTGCAAAAGAAGAAACAGCTATAGCAGTGGTTCCACGTTCCAGCGTCCTGATAATATAGACCGCTGAAGCCAGATTGCAAAAGATGGAACAGCTACAAGATTGGTTCCACGCCCCAGCGTCCAGATAATATAGACCGCTGAAGTCAGACTGCAAAAGATGAAACATCTATAAGATTGGTTCCACGTCCCAGCGTCCTGATAATATAGACCGCTGTGCGGTTGAAGTCAGATTGCAAAAGCCGAAACAGTAGCAGTGGTTCCACGTCCCAGCGTCCTGATAATATAGACCGCTGTGCGGTTGAAGTCAGATTGCAAAAGCCGAAACAGTAGCAGCGGTTCCACGTCCCAGCGTCCTGATAATATAGACCGCTGTGCGGTTGAAGTCAGATTGCAAAAGCCGAAACAGTAGCAGCGGTTCCACGTCCCAGCGTCCTGATAATATAGACCGCTGTGCGGTTGAAGTCAGATTGCAAAAGCCGAAACAGTAGCAGCGGTTCCACGTCCCAGCGTCCTGATAATATAGACCGCTGTGCGGTTGAAGTCAGATTGCAAAAGCCGAAACAGTAGCAGCGGTTCCACGTCCCAGCGTCCAGATAATATAGACCGCTGAAATCAGATTGCAAAAGATGAAACAGCTTTAGCAGTGGTTCCACGTCCAAACGTCCTGATAATATAGACCAATGAAGTGAGACTGCAAAAGATGAAACCGCTATAGGAGTGGTTCCACGTCCCAGCGTCCTGATAATATAGACCGCTGAAATCAGATTGCAAGAGATGAAACAGCTATAGCAGTGGTTCCACGTCCCAGCGTCCAGATAATACAGACCGCTGAAGTTAGCAGTGGTTCCACGTCCCAGCGTCCAGATAATATAGACCGCTGAAGTTAGCAGTAGTTCCGCGTTCCATCGTCCAGCGCAGGGAAAACATGCTAACCACCACCCCTCAAAGAGGGGAGGAAAAAGGTCCTGTTTATTATCGCTCAAGATGATCTCGGGTAGATTGACGGAGTGTGTTTCCATTACGGGATAACACGGGCAGATTCAAAATGGAGATTAGACCAGATAACGTCAATTACAATACACGGTGCGATCAGCATCAGTTAAAAGCCGTGTGGATTTATTTGCTCTTCAAAAGAGCGAGAGTTTAAATATTTTTTTTTGTTTGTTTGAATACGCTCTTAAGCTTCGCCATTTTTTTTTTTTTATCGAATGAGGTGAAAACATGACGGGGTATTATGAGAGTAGACGCAACTGTTGCATTTGTTTGTCTCTTGGTTTATTGGTGTCATATTTCCTGTCTTTTTTTTAATGGATTTCAAAAAAAAAGAGGTTTTATGCGCAATGAAGTGAACTATATTGATTTTGTAGTTTTATAACAAAATCATTTACCACTACAGGAAAATCAACGACACAAGGGAACGCTGTTCTATCTTATTTCTTTTCTTGTTTTGTTGTAGTTTTTATAGTTTACATTTATGTTTTAATGTTGTTATTGTTCTTAGAGTATTCTATTTTCCTTTCCTAACTGGGATAGTTTCCTTGTTGAAGCCCCTAGGCTTATAGCATCCTGCTTTTCCAACTAGGGTTGTAGCTTAGCAAGTAACAACAACATCAAACAGCAATAATAATAATAATAATGATAATTTCTTCCTCTTCTTTTTAAAGGTTTTATAGTTTATATATAATATATATATATATATATATATATATATATATATATATATATATATATATATATATATATATATATATGAAAGATCTAATTTGAAGTTTTTATAGTTTATTACTTCTCTTGTAGTTTATTTATTTCCTTGTTTACTTTCCTCACTGGGGTATTTTTAAGTGTTGGAACCCTTGGGCTTATAGCATCCTTCTTTTCCAAATAGGGTTATAGCTTAGCTTGTAATAATAATGATAATAATAATAATAATAATAATAATAATATAGTATTTGTTACAACAATGGGCACTGCAAACCCAAATATGTATAAATACATAGGCCTACATAGATTGTACACAAATTTATTGTAAAATAAAAAAACTTTCGCCATAAGGCGTTTAAGTAATGTTAGCTCTGCTCATTAACTGTATGGGTGACCGGCTCGACAAGACGAACATCCACGAGATAAGGACGTGGTTCTAGCAACTCCACTCCTAAAATACTTGGTCACAAGTTCTAAGGAAAAAAAACATGTATATGTATTGAGAGAGAGAGAGAGAGAGAGAGAGAGAGAGAGAGAGAGAGAGAGAGAGAGATAATCCTGTGATGGATTAGCCTTTCATGGTTTATGGCTAAACGAATCTAGCTTGGTGGGGAGAGAGAGAGAGAGAGAGAGAGAGAGAGAGAGAGAGAGAGAGAGAGAGAGAGAGAGAGAGAGAGAGAGAGAGAGTGTGTACTATATTTGTTAAAGGAAGAGATATTCATTATTATTATTATTAGTCAAGCTACAACCCTAGTTTAAAAAAGAAACAGGATGCTATAAGCCCAAGTGCTCCAACAAGGTAAAATAACCCAGTGAGGAAAGGAAACAAGGAAATAAATAAACTACAAGCGAAGTAATGAGCAATGAAAATAACATTTAAAGAACAGTAACAACATTAGAACAGATCTTTCATAAATAAACTATAAAAAGAGGTTTATATCAACCTGTTCTACATAAAAGCATTTGCTGCAAGTTTGAACTTTTGATGTAAATAAGTTGAAGAAGAGGTGCTTAGAAGGGGAAATAAATGCATAGAGCATAGGATGAAATAATTCGAAATGATGCTTAGATGAACAGAGGAAATAACAAGACGGGAAAATGGTGATTAGGAAATAAGGGAGAGAGGCGATGAAAAATGCTTAGCAGAACGTAGAAGAACATTATAGAGAAGAGCTTAGACCTAAGATGAAGAATTACAGATCAGGAATTAAAATGGCAAAAAGAGATGTTTAGATGTTGAAGACCACAATGTTTTGAAATAAGGATAGTGATTATAAGAAGTGCAGATGAAAAATGCTTAGCAGAACACGTAGAGAAATGCTTAGACCTAAGTTCAAGAATTACAGACCATAAATTAAAATGACATAAAAAGAGATGTTTAGATGTTAAACACCAAAATGCTTAGAAATGAAGCTGGTGATTATAAGAAAGACATGCAGATGCTTAGAGATAAAACGGGAAATGAGACAGAGGCTTAGAAGTACTGGGAAGTGGCTAGACTAAAAGCATTTGTCCTTAACCAATTCAACCCTTAGAGTGCTTGAGTTTGCTTGAGGACACGAGGGAGCATAGCTATATCTAATATAGCATATAAAACTAACATATGCTTAGAATTCAATAAAACATTAGAAAGCAAAACAAGAATGTTTAGAAAGCATCCTTTACATTCAGATCTTCCTGGACAATTCCATCGTGTTCGTAATACTAGGCAAGCAGTTAATTCTAATAGTCAGGCCTTCTCCATCATGGGGCTCAATGCTACACAGTATTCTAGAAGTTTTATTCCAGCTGTGACCAAGTTGTGGAATGATCTTCCTAATCGGGTAGTTGAATCAGTAGAACTTCAAAAGTTCAAACTTGCAGCCAATGTTTTTATATTGAACAAGCTGACTCAAGTCTTTTTATAGTTTATATATGCCATATCTGTTTTGACGTTGTTACTGTTTGTAGAATGAATTATTAATATGTTTTAATCATTTATTTATTTCCTTATTTCCTTTCCTCACTGGGCTATTTTTCCCTGTTGGAGCCCTTGGGCTTATAGCATCTTGCTTTTCCAACTGGGGTTATAGCCTGGCTAGTAATAATAAAAATAATAATAATAATAATAATAATGTTTCCTTTCCTCACTGGGCTATTTTTCCCTTTTGGAGCCCTTGGGCTATTAGCATCTTGCTTTTCCAACTAGGGTTATAGCTTGGCTAATAATAATAATAACAATAATAATAATAATAATAATAATAATGTTTCCTTTCCTCACTGGGCTATTTTTCCCTTTTGGAGCCCTTGGGCTATTAGCATCTTGCTTTTCCAACTAGGGTTATAGCTTGGCTAATAATAATAATAACAATAATAATAATAATAATAATAATAATGTTTCCTTTCCTCACTGGGCTATTTTTCCCTTTTGGAGCCCTTGGGCTATTAGCATCTTGCTTTTCCAACTAGGGTTGTAGCTTGGCTAATAATAA
>NC_090727.1:130020432-130025432 GCF_036898095.1 Palaemon carinicauda | reverse complement strand
ATTAAGAAAACTACATTATGAGAGAGAGAGAGAGAGAGAGAGAGAGAGAGAGAGAGAGAGAGAGAGAGAGAGCAAATCTATAATACTCACTCAATATATTTTCTCAAGACACAAACGATAAAATTCGCTTATAAACAGCATTAATTATATTCTAAATTATTATATTATTTCCTTTATTGATAAATTATACATCAGTTAAACTTTACAACAAGTTCAAAACATATACATTATCATAAAGTTTATTGTTTAAAAGTTCATAACTTATTAAACCAAAAGTTACAAATACAGTTACATACAAAAGATGCTCTCGGACACACAAACACACGTACGCACAAACCTCGTAAGGGAGGGAGGGCAAAGAGTTGACACACAGAAGCGAGTGTATGGACCCGTAGTAAATGTTCCTCCCCGCCCCCCCTTTACACGCCCTCGCGAGTGACAATGAACGATGAATAATGATGGATTACAACTCATGAATAATGGGCTCGTGGTACCAGCTTGCATATTTAGCAGGAGAGAGAGAGAGAGAGAGAGAGAGAGAGAGAGAGAGAGAGAGTTCTTTTTGTAGATTAAAAATTAACTTCTGATCTTTAGACCGATGCTGCTAATTGATTAGCTACTTAGCTAGTAAACTAATCATATAATTCTATAGATAAGGAAGATATTATAATTTATTAGAGGAGAGAGAGAGAGAGAGAGAGAGAGAGAGAGAGGGAGTTCTTTTCGAAAATTGAAAACTGGTTCCTGATTTTTAGACCGATGCTGCTAATTGATTAGCTACTTAGCTAGTAACTAATTATATAATTCTATAGATTAGGAAGATACTATAAATTATTAGTAAGAGAGAGAGAGAGAGAGAAATTCTTTTCGTAGATTAAAAATTAACTTCTGATCTTTAGACCGATGCTGCTAATTGATTAGCTACTTAGCTAGTTAATTAATTATATAATTATATAGATAAAGAAGATACTTTATATTATTAGAGAGAGAGAGAGAGAGAGAGAGAGAGAGAGAGAGAGAGAGAGAATCCTTTTCGTAGATTAATAACTGGCTTCTGATATTTAAACCGATGCTACTAAGTGATTAGCTACTTAGCTAGTTAACTAATTATATAATTCTATAAATTAGGAAGATACTATAAATTATTAGTAAGAGAGAGAGAGAGAGAGAGAGAGAGAGAGAGAGAGAGAGAATTCTTTTCGTAGATTAAAAATTGGCTTCTGATATTTAGACCAATGCTATCAAGTGATTAGCTACTTAGCTAGTTAATTAATTATATAATTATATAGATAAAGAAGATATTAAAAATTATGAGAGAGAGAGAGAGAGAGAGAGAGAGAGAGAGAGAGCGAGAGAGAGAGAATTCTTTTCGTAGATTAATAACTGGCTTCTGATTTTTAAACCGATGCTACTAAGTGATTAGCTACTTAGCTAGTAAACTAATTATATAATTCCATAGACAAAGAAGATATTAAAAATTATGAGAGAGAGAGAGAGAGAGAGAGAGAGAGAGAGAGAGAGAGAGTATTCTTTTCATGAATTAAAAACTGGCTTTTGATCTTTAGACCGATGCTACTAAGTCATTAGCTACTTAGCTAGTTAACTAATTATATAATTCTATGGATTAGGAAGATTCTATAAATTGTTGAGAGAGAGAGAGAGAGAGAGAGAGAGAGAGAGAGAGAGAGAATTTGTTTTCGTAGATTAAAAATTAGCTTCTAATCTTTAGACCGATGCTGCTAATTGATTAGCTACTTAACTAGTAAATTAATTATATAATTCTATAGACAAGGAAGATGCTATAAATTATTAGAGAGAGAGAGAGAGAGAGAGAGAGAGAGAGAGAGAGAGAGAGCCACTACTGACGGCCTTAAGAACGTTTTCGTCTAATACTTATACAATATACTTGAATATTAAACATATTTCACACATGCAGCTACTACAAGAAGCATTTATTAAAAAAATTTTGGTTAACTCTCTCTCTCTCTCTATCTCTCTCTCTCCCTCTCTGTATCTGCGCACGCACAACAGCAACAAATGTGCATATACATTTACGTACACACACACAAACACACACACACACATATATATATATATATATACACAATATATATATATATATATATATATGACTTATCCTTAACAGTGTGTGGTTCTTGAAAAGCAAACAACAATGTCAATGCAAAATTCATGCGACTCTTGTACTTCAAAACTTCCAAATTACTTTTTATATCAAACATATACAAAAAAAAAAAAACCATCAGTAGCTCGTTGAACCCTCTTACACAACACCATTTGATTACAATACTCTTTCCCTTCTCTATTCAACAAGTGTGTTATTATTATTATTATTACTAGCCAGCTACAACCCTAGTTGGAAAAGCAAGATGCTATAAGCCCAAGGGCTCCAATAGGGAAAAATAGCCCAGTGAGGAAAGGAAATAAGGAAATAAATAAATGATGAGATCAAGTTAACAATAAATCATTCTAAAACAGTAACAACGTCAAAGCAGATATGTCCTATATAAACTATTAACAACGTCAAAAACAGATATGTCATATATTAACTATAAAAAGACTCATGTCAGAGCTATAGAGTTATTGGGCACTTTGACTGGCCAGGCAATGCTATATTGAAACCCTCTCTCTGGTTACAACTCATTTTCCTTTGCCTACACATACACCGAATAGTCTGGCCTATTCTTTCCACATTTTCCTCTGTCCTCATACACCTGACAACACTGAAATTACCAAACAATTCTTTGCTCAAGGGGTTAACTACTGCAATGTATTTATTCAGTGGCTACTTTCCTCTTGGTAAGGGTAGAAAAGACTCTTTAGCTATGGTAAGCAGCTCTTCTAGAAGAAAGACACTCCAAAATCAAACCATTGTTCTCTAGTCTTGGGTAGTGCCATAGCCTCTGCACCATGGTCTTCCACTGTCTTGAATTAGAGTTCTTTTGCTTGAGGGTACACTTGGGCACACTGTTCTATCTTATTTCTCTTCCTCTTATTTTGTTAAAGTTTATATAGATTATAATGGAGATATTTATTTTAATGTTGTTACTCTTCTTAATAATCTAATATTTCTTTGTTTCCTTTCCTCACTGGACTATTTTCCCTGTTGGAGCCCGTGGGCTTAAAGCATTGTGCTTTTCCAACTAGGGTTGTAGATTAGCAATTAATAATAATAATAATACTAGCCAAGCTACAACCCTAATTAGAAAAGCAAGATGCTATAAGCCCAAGGGCTCCAACAGGGAAAAATAGTCCAGCGAGGAAAGGAAATAAGGAAATAAATAAATTCTATGAGAGATAATGAACAATTAAAATTAACTATTTTAAAAATACCAACAACATTAAAACAGAAATGTCATATATAAACTATAAAAAGACTTATGTCAGCCTGTTCAGCATAAAAACATTAGCTGTAAGTTTGAACTTTTGAAGTTTTACTGATTCAACTACCCGATTAGGGTTTATATAAAATATTTTATAAGAAAATTGAATTAAACAATATCAGAATAAAACTCACATTAGGGAAAGAAACAACTTTTGCTTTGTGAAGTTGAAGATCCTGTAAGTAAAGAAAACAATGAAATATTATAATACAATTTTGTCAAGGGAACAAATAGTGATAAGGCAAAATATAAAATATTTAGATAAAAAACTATTCCATATTTTGTAAACTCAAAATTAGAGACGGAAAAGCAGAATATTTATTTTGTAAAAATGAAACGATGAAGTTTTATAACTTAGATATGTATTATTCACTATATAATAATACTATTTATTTCATAATCAAAGATAAAGATAGTAAAAGGAGACCTATAGGCCTACTGTCAACATTTCCTACCAAATTTGCTTTAAATAGAGGGTATTAGAGGTCATTCTAAAATGTAAAACAACCAATTAAATGGCATTTTAGAAGCAAGGGACAAGGGACAAGGGGCAGGGACAACCAATATATAGAGCAGGTGTGACATGGAATTACATCAGATTATATTCACTCTGGCACCTCACGCGCGTTCGACCCTACGTCCATTCAGAGTAAACAAAAGAGGAATTATCGTACGTTTGTGGTGAGTGGAAATCTTGTTGTGGAATTCGATTATCGTACGACTCAAGGCGTAAACTCAAGGCGTAAGTTGTCTTACTTCATGGTATAGAAAACGGGAAGTTATTCAGAGAATGTTAGACGAGTTTTAAATATCTACTCTTTATATACAGTTAACGAATATGATCTATTATATTATCAATCTCTCTCTCTCTCTCTCTCTCTCTCTCTCTCTCTCTCTCAATAGCCACAGAATGGTAATAGGCTTATCTACTTAGCGTCCACAACCAATGACGGGGTTACGGGGGGACTGAGGGGGTACTCAGGTAAACCGAAATAGGCAATTACCCGTGATAATCCGAACAACCTAATGCAATCAATTGCCAGTGGTATAGGGACATATACACAATCGTTGATATATATATATATATATATATAGAGAGAGAGAGAGAGAGAGAGAGAGAGAGAGATACCAAATGTAATAAATATAATATACAGTATACTGTGTATATATATATATATATATATGTGTGTGTGTGTGTATGTATGAATATATGTACAAACACACACATACACGCACACACACACACACACACACACATATATATATATATATATATATATGTCTTTATATATATATATGTATATATATATATATATATATATATATGTGTGTGTGTGTGTCTATATAAACACATACATACAGTACAAATAAAATAAAGGAACATAAGGAATTAAGAAAGATATAAATAGGAAAAAGAAAGAAATACAGAATCATAACTCGACTGAAAATCTACAATTAAAGACAGCAAGATATTACGATTGCTGCAAAACTGCATTCAATCAATATTCACGATTTTCAGGTACATTGATCCAGTTAAATGTTACAGATCTTCCTATGACTCACAGCATGTATACATACATGCACATACAATAAATTGCT
>NC_090727.1:129992932-130015432 GCF_036898095.1 Palaemon carinicauda | reverse complement strand
AGAGAGAGAGAGAGAGAGAGAGAGAGAGAGAGAGAGAGAGAGAGAGAGATGATAAAAACGAAAAAATTATATTTCTTCTTATCACAATATGTAATTTATTTTACTTCGTCAATAAATATTCTAAATACTTATTGTAAAAATACATATATTTCTTTAATTATTTATGTATATAATGAATCGAGAGAGAGAGAGAGAGAGAGAGAGAGAGAGAGAGAGAGAGAGAGAGAGAGCGAGAGAGAGCAAGGGAGAGAGAGAGAGAGAGAGAGAGAGAGACTACACCTTTCCCTGTATCCCAATATGTAAGTTATATTACTTAGTCAATGAATTATCTAAAGAATTATCATTAAAATAAATATATTTCTTAATTATCTTCATCTATAACAAATCTATTTCAACATTTATAAATAACAAAACAAAAAGAGCATCACCACCCCAATCTACAACCCTATTTTAAACGCGGGGTTTCCTGTCTCTCACGCTAAGCGTAGACCGAGTTTAATCTGCTCATCTCCGCGATAGCCAGACCTCGGGAACTATCCGGAGAATTTATGACCCTAATAGTGTTATCATTGACTGCGTCTTCCTGTGTGTTACGCACGCGCGCACGTGCATCGAAAGCAAGGCACGTGCGTGGCAAAGGGCGTGTAGGGGAAACACGGATTGGCAGGCGTAAGGTCAATTGCGTGCGGGGAAGGACAATATTACGATATACGATAATCCACTGGCCTCTTGGCACGATAGTTTCGCGGGTTGGAGAGGTGTGAAATAGCCCTGTCGAACTTCTTCTTCTTCTTCTTATTATTATTATTACTATTATTATTATTATTATTATTACAAGCTAAGCTATAACCCTATTTGGAAAAGCAGGATGCTATTAGCCCAGGGGCTCCAACAGGGAAAAATAACCCAGTGAGGAAAAGAAAAAACGAAAATAAAATATTCTAAGAAAAGTAACAACGTTAAAATAAATATCAACTTCGACAAAACAAGAGGAAGAGAAATAAGATAGAATAGAGTGCTCGAGTGTGCCCTCAAGCAAGAGAACTCTAACCCAAGATAGTGGAAGACCATGGTACAGAGGTTATGGAACTACCCAAGATTAGAGAATAATGGTTCAATTTCGGAGTGTACTTCTCCTAGAAGAGCTGCCTACCATAGCTAAAGAGTCTCTTGTACCCTTACCAAAAGGAAAGTGGCCACTGAACAATTACAGTGCAGTAGTTAACCCCTTAGATGAAGAAAAATTGTTTGGTAATCTCAGTTTTCTTTCAGGTGTATGAGGACAGAGAAGAATCTGGAAAGAATAAGCCAGACTATTCGGTGTATGTGTAGGCAAAGGAAAAGGAGTCGTAACCAGGAGAGGGGTCCAATGTAGCTAATCGCTTAGTAGCCTCGGTCTGAAGATCAGCAGCCAATTTTCAATTTACGAAAATAATTCTCTCTCTCTCTCTCTCTCTTAATAATCCATAGTATCTTCTTTATCTATAGAATTATATAATGAATTAACCAGTTAAGTAGTTAATCCATTAATAGCCTCGGTCTAAAGATCAAAAGCTAGTTCTTAACTTACGAAAAGAATACTCTCTCTCTCTCTCTCTGTCTCTCTCTCTCTCTCTCTCTCTCTCTCTCTTAATAATTTATAGTATCTTCCTTATCTATAGAATTATATAATGAATTAACCAGCTAAGTAGTTAATCCATTAATAGCCTCGGTCTAAAGATCAAAAACTAGTTCTTAACTTACGAAAAGAATACTCTCTCTCTCTCTCTCTCTTAATAATTTATGGTATCTTCCTCATCTATAGAATTATATAATGAGTTTATAAGTAGCTAATCAATTAATAGCATTGGTCTAAAGATCAAAAACCAGTTCTTAACTTACGAAAAGAATACTCTCTCTCTCTCTCTCTCTCTCTCTCTCTCTCTCTCTCTCTCTCTCTCTCTCTCTCTCTCTCTCTCTCTCTCTCAATTTATAGTACCTTCCTCATCTATAGAATTCTATAATGAGTTTACTAGCTAAGTAGCTAATCAATTAATAGCCTCGGTCTAAAGATCATAGGCCAGTCCTTAACTTACGAAAAGAATACTTTCTCTCTCTCTCTCTCTCTCTCTCTCTCTCTCTCTCTCTCTCTCTCTCTCTCTCTCTCTCTCTCTCTCTCAATCTTCCGTGAGGAAGGTTAAACGTAAGAGATGATCTCTCCCTAGGTCTAGGCAGTGTTGACACAGACGATGTAGATAGCGCAAGTTCCCCCCGGTAATTCTGGTCTCGTGGGAATAGAATTTGAATGTTAAATTCACAGGATTGCTTATTTTCGTCTAATTGATAAGGGGAAAATAAGAGGAAACTGTAAACAAATCTTAAATTCAATTTGCATAATGTTTATATTTGGTTTTATTTCGATAGGGGTTAAAGATAGATATTAGTTTTGAAAAAATCAAATGTTCTGTAGTTAGTAGGAAAAAGGAAATTGCATTTGTCTTATGTTAAGAGGGTAAAATACTTATCATTATTATTATTATTATTATTATTATTATTATTATTATTATTATCATCATTTAAGCAACCACTCTGGATGGGAAAGAAGACTGCTTGCTACAAGCTCAAGGACTCTAACAGGAAAAGCCGCCCAGTGAAGAAAGGAAATAAGAAAATAACTAATCTATTTAACGTTGTTACTGATCTTGATATATTGTATATTTTTTTATTACTTATATATAGATTATTTGTTATTTACTTATTTTCTTTCCTCACTGGGCTGCTTTCCCTGTTGGAGTCTTTGAGCTTGTAGCACGCAGTCTGCTTTTCCATCCAGAGTGGTTGCTTAGCTGATAATAATAATAATAATAATAATAATAATAATAATAATAAATAATAATGTATTTTGGGTCTAGTTCAAAAACATAGATCAGAATGTTACTCAGTTTAATAAAAAAAAGAAAAAAAATCTGCCTAAACTTTATAAACAAAAGTACCACATTTTTCACTTAATTTAGAAGAAAACATATTTGTAACCATTATTTTAGAAAGTGGGGTAGTCCTATTATTAGACTTAATTTAGAAATTTGAGACTTAAAATATTACACTTTACAAAAACTCGCTATTAGGCGTAGTTTAGTATTAAACGAACTACTTTATTGAAATTTGATTAGAAAGTAATATGCATTTTATAGTCCTAGTTTGCATACAAATGATATAACCTAGCACAAATTAGTATATTAAACGGCTCAATGTAAGCCTATATTAGGTGGTAAGGTAGATTACTAGGCCTATATTAGGTGGTAAGGTAGATTACTAGGCCTATCTATATAGAAATATAAATTACCATTACCAGAACTATATAGCACATTATTGAAATTTCCTTAGAAAGTAATATATATATATATATATATATATATATATATATATATATATATATATATATATATATATATATATATATATATATGTAATTCTAGCTTGCATGGCAATTAAATGACCAAGTCAAAACTACACTAAACTGGTATGTAGACCTATATAATTATAAAAATAGAATGACATTACCAGAACTAGCATAACCATTATTGAAATTTAGAAAGTAATATATATTGGTAATCCTAACTTGCATAGAAATTATATGACCAAGTCAAAACTACACTAAACTGGTATGTAGGCCTATATTAGAAGGTAAGCTATATAGCTAGGCCGATTTACATACAAATATTATTACATTACCAGAATCAGTATACCGGACTTCAGTCAGGGAAAATGTTAAATGAGTTTACATAATTTATTGAAAAATAGGAAAAGGTTTCACTAAACTACTATGTAGGGCTATGATAGAAGGTAGGCTATATTAGTAGGCCCATTTATATAGAAATAAAATTAAATTATCAGAGGTAGTATACTAGAAGAGAAAAAGAGGGCTTTTGAAAAATGGCTGCAGAGTAATAGTACAGAGAAGTATGAAAAATATAGAGAGAAAAATGTGGAAGTAAAGCGCAAGGTACGTGAGGCAAAGAGGGCAGCTGACCTGAGGTGGGGTCAGGGATTGGGTCATTCATATGAAGAGAATAAAAAGAAGTTTTGGAAAGAAGTGAAGAGAGTAAGGAAGGCTGGCTCAGGATTTGAAGAGACAGTGAAAGATGGAAATGAAAGGTTGTTAAAAAGGAGAGGAGGCAAGGAAAAGGTGGGCGGAATATCCTAAATGATTTTACATGATTAATTAAAAAAATAGAAAATATCTAAAAGAACTCTTTTTTTTAGGGCAATTACAGTGAAGAGAGTAAGGAAGGCTGGCTCAAGAACTGAAAAGACAGTGAAAGATGGAAATGGAGGGTTGTTAAAAGGAGAGGAGGCAAGGGAAAGGTGGGCGGAATATCCTAAACGATTTTACATGATTAATCAAAATATAGAAAATCTTTAAAAGAACTCTTTTTTTAGGGCAATTACAGTGAAGAGAGTAAGGAAGGCTGGCTCAAGAACTGAAGAGACAGTGAAAGATGGAAATGGAGGGTTGTTAAAAAGGAGAGGAGGCAAGGAAAAGGTGGGCGGAATATCCTAAACGATTTTACATGGTTAATCAAAAAATAGAAAATCTCTAAAAGAACTCTTTTTAGGGCAATTACAGGCAACACGTGGTCTGAAGGACCTAGTGCGCGTGCACGGGAAACACCGTCAGCCTCTCTGAGTCTAGGGCCAATTGTGGCCTTTAAATCCAATTACAGAAGGAATATTTGCATAGTAAACAAACGACCAGGGTCTCCCCCTAGTACGCATGCGCGCGCGCGCTCTCTCTCTCTCAGGGTCCATTGTTGAGACACGAAGATGAAGGGGCGTTTTAAGTTTTGATTTCATTAATTATGTTGACGGAGGGTGTCCGTTAACCTGATCTGATTGGGTGGGAAGGAGAGAGAGAGAGAGAGAGAGAGAGAGAGAGAGAGAGAGAGAGATAAGAGGGGTTGGCAGTAATTATGGTATAGACATTCAAATTTTCAAACTGTCCCATATTTACATTATGTTAACAATTGGGATTTTTTAACTTTTCTAATTTTAAAAATTGCATAAAATTTCTTATGAAATTGAGCATATTAGCAGGCAAGCAGGCATGCAGGCACACACACAAACATATACTGTATGTATATATATATATATATATATATATATATATATATATATATATATATATATATATATATATATATAATATATATACACATATATACATATATATATATACATATATATATATATATATATATATATATATATATATATATATATATATAAAGAAAGCAAAACTGTAGGACTGAAAATGAATATGAGTAAAACTAAGATAATGTCCAATGCAAATGCAGAGAGACAACAAATATGTTATGGACGAGCCTCTGGAGATTGTTAATGAATATACGTACTTAAGGACAGACAGTGTTTCCCCCAGGATCCGAAGCCGAAATTAAAAGGATAACCATGGGATGCAGAGCATTTGGTAATCAAAATGAGACTCTGAAAAGTAAAATGCCACTTTCTCTAAAAAAGAAAAGTATTTAATGAGATAGTCCTACCAGTATTAACTTATGCATCAGAAACTTGGAGCTTTACTAAAGCCTTAGAACATAAAGTAGCTACAATTCAAAGAGCTATGGAAAGAATAATGGTAGTAATAACACTAAGAGACAGAAAAAGAGTAACATGGATACGAGAGCACACTAAAGTAAAGGATATTCTAACATGTAAGAAAAAGAAATGGACATAGGAAGGACTTATAATGAGAATGACAGATAACAGATGGACATTAAGAATAACAGAATGGGTCCCTAGTGATAGTAAAAGAAGCAGACGAAGGAGGAGAAGACGATGAATCGAGGAACTAAGGAAGTTTGCGGGCGTGGACTGGCACAGAAAGACCAAAAATAGACGCAAGAGGAAGGGCATCTAGAGGTCTTTGTTCTGCAGTGGACTAGTAATAGCTGTTAATGATGATGATGATATATATATATATATATATATATATATATATATATATATATATACTATGAGTTTACATACTTTAGAATAAATGTATAGGATGATACTACTACTACTACTACTACTACTACTACTACTACTACTACTACTATTACTAATAATAATAATGATAATATGAAAAAAGATGCATTTACTTTAACATTTCTTTATCGTTAGGCAGAAATAAGAGTCGAATTCAACATAGGTCTATCGGGGTTGATGTATTAATATTATTATTATTATTATTATTATTTGCTAATCTACAACCCTAGTTGGAAAAGCAGGATGCTACAAGCCCAGGGGCCCCAACAGGGAAAATAGCCCAGCGAGGAAAGGAAACAAGGAAAAACAAAATAATTTAAGAACTATAAAAACTTAACAAAACAAGAGGAAGAGAAATAAGACAGAATAGTGTGCCCAAGTGTACCCTCAAACAAGAGAACACCACCCCAAGACTGTGGAAGACCATGGTACAGAGGCCATGGCACTACCCAAGACTAGAGAACAATGGTTTGATTTTAGAGTGTCCTCCTAGAAAAGCTGCTTACCATAGCTAAAGAGTCTCTTCTACCCTTACCAAGAGGGAAGTAGCCACTGAACAATTACATTGCAGTAGTTAACCCTTTGGGTGAAGAAGAATTGTTTGGTAATCTCAGTGTTGTCAGGTGTATGTGGACAGAGGAGAATATGTGAATATGCCAGACTATTCGGTGTGTGTAGTCAAAGGGAAAATGAACCGTAACCAGAGAGAAGGATCCAATGTAGTATATAGTAGGGTAAGGCAATTTTGGACAGAGGCAATTTTGGACAAGTAAGGCAAATATTGGACAGATACATTATCTCTAAAACTATTTATAATTTTCGAAAACTATAATGCTATTAGAAATTGCCCAACCTTCTACTTTATAAATATTAGTATGTCTGGTTTTTAAAAAGTATTAAGTACCCCTACATAATTGTTGAATATGGGTGTCCAATAATTGCCTCACCTTCATTTTAGGGTTTCTCAGAATACATGAAATTATCTTTTCTAAAAACAAATTAGTGGATGATGCTAAAGGAAGGTTTAAAATAAAAAATGAATGAAAAAATATGGAATATCTAGTGTCCAATTTTGCCTCGCCTCGCACACTTAATTTAAAAAAACATCAATTCATAATGTTAAATTATCAAGTAATAGATTTTGTAAACCATCTATCTATCTATCTATCTATCTATCTATATATATATATATATATATATATATATATATATATATATATATTTATATATATATATATATATATATATATATATATATATATATATATATATATATATTAATAATTTTAACTAGAAATATAGATCTTTGAAAATATTTTCTATCATTTATTTCAATAGAAAATCATATTGATTTATAAGAAAATATAAAAGAAAAAGTTTTCTTTTCATAGAAAATGATAATCAAACCTATTACTAATGAGAAAATAGGGACAAGTACAAAATTGGAAATATAGGTGAACGATTCAATATACTGTATACTATAGCCATATACGTGACAATTTAAATGCTTGAATATATGACGGGTCTATCTAATTCAACCGAATGCTCAAAAAACAGCTTCAGTTCTTTTAAATATGGCAGTAAACATTCTCTTTGAGGCATGGGTTCCATAAATAAAGGACCATTAATTCCATCTGTAATTTGAAAATCCGTTTGGTGCTCTGGATACTCCTCTACTTCTAATGCCCGGCAGTTGATCTTACCTGAATTAGTATGGACCGGCAGGGGTCACTTGCCTTATTTAGATAGGCGCTGCGCATCACTAAGAAATTGGCTATTCTTTGATGAATTTAGCCTATGAATCCTCTATGGATTTAGTCAGTCTATGGAAAGCGAAAATGAAAGAATTGCCCCCAGTCCCGGCCGTAGTGGGTTGCTAAGAAACTCCCGGTTTGTAAATACTAAAGAAAAATTGGTAATTGAAATGTTAGAACCATCAATCAAACTGGGAAGTTACAGCTAGTAGAGAATGAATTTATGAAATATAGTTTGGATATCTTGGCCCTAAGGAACAGATGGAGTTAGAAGAGAAGGGGTAGGAATAATGAAGATGACACCAAGAGCAGAAAAGGCATTAACCAAATGGAGAGCTGTAGGTAGCAGATTGTTACTTACAAAAATTATTATTATTATTATTATCATTATTATTATTATTATTATTATGAGTTATTAGGGCCTATTGAAACCAGAGAAAAAGAGAATTTTTCGCGAGTTCTAAATGGCTTCGGAAGAAAATCGGGATTCCCCAAATGGATTCACAAGAAATTACCATAGACTTAGCATGGAATTTTAAATGATTCCAGATGCGAATCTGAACGACTTCGAAAGAAAACCCTGAATCTCCAAATAGAGTTCTGAATGTGTCCAGAACGGAATCTTCACGGAGCTGTAAATCAAATCATCATCATCATCATTATCATTATTATTATCATTATTATTATTATTATTATTATTATTATTATTATTATTATCATCATTAGTTATTAGGGCCTATTGAAACCAGAGAAAAAAAGAGAATTTTTCGCGAGTTCTAAACTGCTTCGGGAGAAATTCTTCGTGCATCTCCAAAAGGATTCAGAAGAAATTTCCATAGACTTGGCATGGAGTTCTGAATGATTCCAGAAATCTCTGAACGATTTCGGAAGAAAATCTTCCTGAATCTCCTCTCCAAATGACTTCAGAAGAAATAGCCGTAGACTTAGCATAGAGTTCTGAATGATTCCAGAACGGAATCTTCCCGGAGCAGTTCTGAACGGCTCCGCCCCGGATTCCATAAGACTTCTGAAGACCTGATCTCTCTCTCTCTCTTTTTTTTTTTAAACATACCTTGCAACACCTCACGATCTGTATGTACTGTAGCTATGGAAGTTTACGCAGTGAACATTGGGAGGAGGATTTCACTTTACTCACAGAGCTTGCGTTCTGGCAGAACAGGTAACTGACTGTGAGAATTTTGTTACAGCTACAGGATGAACTGGAGGCTATTCGGAACACCTTCATCTACAGATAGTTTGGATAGGTGCTGCCGAAGTTGGCAAGATTTGAAGATCATAATGTAAGCGCCTTGAAGGATAATTTGCTTGCGGTTTACCGACGATGTCCTATAATTGGATTGCATTGGTGCAAAGCGGTGAGCGACGTGTTTCTTCAAAATTCGGCATTGAAGATAGAACATATCAGGACGGCATTGGTAAATATATTGTGTTGCTCTTCGTTGACTTTAGTATAATGGCGTATAGTGTATACCGAGAAATCAATGGCATCAATGTCTTTACCCATCGCCCTTCAAGGTAAAGACATGAAAGCCATCGATTTCTCCGAAGAATCTGACGAACCGAGAACAAACAGCATTGAAATGTCTCATGAAATCTCGAGAAGACTGGCAAACTAAGCAAAGAAGATCTTGAAAAACTATGAAAGACAGAAGGGAATAGAGAAGGAAAGCCTTTATATGAAGAAGTGTAAAAAATAGCCTTTAATTATAGAGGTAAGTCACCTAAAAAGTGAGGTCAAATAGCCTCTACTATTAGCGGTTAGTCGCCTTAAAACAGAGGTCTCAAAGAGCCTCTAGTGCTAGAAATAAAGCACCCAAAAAATAAAGGTCAAAGAGCTTTTAATGTTAGAGGTAAGGGGATAAAAATAAAGGTCAAAGAAACTCTAATGCTAGAGTATAGCACCTCAAAATAGAGGTCAAAGAGCCTCTAATGCTTAAAGTATGGAGCCTAAAAATAGAAGTGAAAGAGCCTCTAATGCTAAACGTAAGAAGCCTCAAAATAGAGGTCAAAGAGCCTCTAATGCTTAAAGTATGGAGCCTAAAAGTAGAAGTGAAAGAGCCTCTAATGCTAAAAGTAAGGAGCCTCAAAATAGAGGTCAAAGAGCCTCTAATGCTAAAAGTATGGAGACTCAAAACAG
The DNA here is from genome assembly GCF_036898095.1 of Palaemon carinicauda. Taxonomy (NCBI): domain Eukaryota; kingdom Metazoa; phylum Arthropoda; class Malacostraca; order Decapoda; family Palaemonidae; genus Palaemon; species Palaemon carinicauda. Next base: position 130,005,496 of record NC_090727.1, on the reverse strand, counting down.
AGGTCAAAGACCCTCTAATGCTAAACGTAAGAAGCCTCAAAATAGAGGTCAAAGACCCTCTAATGCTCAAAGTAAGGAGCCTGAAAATAGAGGTCAAACAGCCTCTAATGCTGAAAGTAAGGAGCCTCAAAATAAAGGTCAAAGAACCTCTAATAATTAAAGTAAGGAGCCTTAAAACAAAGGTCAAAGACCCTCTAATGCTAAACGTAAGAAGCCTCAAAATAGAGGTTAAAGAGCCTCTAATGCTTAAAGTATGGAGCCTAAAAATAAAAGTGAAAGAGCCTCTAATGCTAAAAGTAAGGAGCCTCAAAATAGAGGTCGAAGAGCCTCTAATGCTAAAAGTAAGGATCCTCAAAATAGATGTAAAACAGCCTCTAATGCTAAAATTAAGGAGCTTCAAAATAGAGGTCAAAGAGCCTCTAATGCTAAACGTAAGAAGCCTCAAAATAAAGGTAAAAGAGCCTCTAATGCTTCATGTATGGAGCCTAAAAATAGAAGTGAAAGAGCCTCTAATGCTAAAAGTAAGGAGCCTCAAAATAGAGGTCAAAGAGCCTCTAATGCTAAAAGTAAGGAGCCTAAAAATAGAGGTCAAAGAGCCTCTAATGCTAAAAGTAAGGAGCCTCAAAATAGAGTTCAAAGACCCTCTAATGCTAAAAGTAAGGAGCCTTAAAATAGAGGTAAAAGAGCCTGTAACCTAAAAATGAGCCTCAAAATAGAGGTAAAAAAGCCTCTAATGCTTACAGTATGGAGCCTAAAAATAGAAGTGAAAGAGCCTCTAATGCTAAACGTAAGAAGCCTCAAAATAGAGGTCAAAGAGCCTCTAATGCTTAAAGTATGGAGCCTAAAAATAGAAGTGAAAGAGCCTCTAATGCTAAAAGTAAGGAGCCTCAAAAAAGAGGTCAAAGAGCCTCTAATGCTAAAAGTAAGGAGCCTCAAAATAGAGGTCAAAGACCCTCTAATGCTCAAAGTAAGGAGCCTTAAAATAGAGGTAAAAGAGCCTGTAATGCTAAAAATGAGGAGCCTCAAAATAGAGATCAAAGACCCTCTAATGCTCAGGGTAAGGAGCCTCAAAAAAGAGGTCAAAGAGCCTCTAATGCTAAAAGTAAGGAGCCTCAAAATAGAGGTTAAACAGTCTCTAATGCAAAAAGTAAGGAGCCTCAAAATAGAGGTTAAACAGTCTCTAATGCAAAAAGTAAGGAGCCTCAAAATAGAGGTTAAACAGTCTCTAATGCAAAAAGTAAGGAGCCTCAAAATAGAGGTTAAACAGTCTCTAATACAAAAAGTAAGGAGCCTCAAAATAGAGGTTAAACAGTCTCTAATGCAAAAAGTAAGGAGCCTCAAAATAGAGGTTAAACAGTCTCTAATGCAAAAAGTAAGGAGCCTCAAAATAGAGGTTAAACAGTCTCTAATGCAAAAAGTAAGGAGCCTCAAAATAGAGGTTAAACAGTCTCTAATGCAAAAAGTAAGGAGCCTCATAATAGCGGTCAAAGAGCCTCTAATGATAAACGTAAGAAGCCTCAAAATAAAGGTCAAAGAGCCTCTAATGCTAAAAGGAGCCTCAAAATAGAGGTCAAAGAGCCTCTAATGCTAAAAGTAAGGAGTCTCAAAATAGAGGTCAAAGAGCCTCTAATGCTAAAAGTAAGGAGCCTCAAAATAGAGATAAAAGAGCCTCTAATGTTAAAAGTAAGGAGCCTCAAAATTGAGGTGAAAGAGCCTCTAATGCTGAAAGCAAGGAACCTAAAAATAGAGGTCAAAGAGTCTCTAATGCTAAACATAAAAAGCCTCAAAATAGAGGTCAAAGACCATCTAATGCTAAAAATAAGGAGCCTCAAAACAGAGGTCAAAGAGCCTCTAATGGTAAAAGTAAGGAGCCTCAAAATAGATGTAAAACAGCCTCTAACGCTAAAAGTAAGGAGCCTCAAAATAGAGGTCAAAGAGTGTGGGGATGATATTTTGGTGATGAGATTATGGAGATGAGATTTTGGGGATGAGTTTGTGGGGATGAGATTGTGGGGATGAGATTTTGGGGATGAGTTTGTGGGGATGAGATTGTGGGGATGAGTTTGTGGGGATGAGATTTTGTGGATGAGATTTTGAAGATGAGATTTTGGGGATGAGATTGTGGTGATGACATTTTGGGGATGAGAATGTGGGGATGAGATTGTGGGGATGAAATTTTGGGGATGAGTTTATGGTGATGAGATTGTGGGGATGAGATTTTGGGGATGAGATTTTGGGGATGAGTTTGTGGGGATGAGATTTTGGGGATGAGTTTGTGGAGATGAGATTGTGGGGATGAGTTTATGGGGAGGAGATTGTGGGGATGAGATTGTGGGGATGAGATTCTGGGGATGAGATTTTGGGGATGAGATTGTGGGGATGAGATTTTGGGGATTTTGGGGATGAGATTGTGGGGATGAGATTTTGGGATGAGTTTGTGGGGGTGATATTGTGGGGATGAGTTTGTGGGGATGAGATTGTGGGGATGTGATTGTGGGGATGAGAATTTGGGGATGAGTTTGTGGGGATGAGATTTTGGGGATGAGATTGTGGGGATGAGATTTTATGGATGAGTTTGTGGGGATGAGATTGTGGGGATGAGTTTGTGGGGATGAGTTTGTGGGGATTAGATTGTGGGGTTCATATTGTGGGGTTCAGATTTTGGGGATGAGATTGTGGGGATGAGTTTGTGGGGATGAGTTTGTGGGGATGAAATTTTGGGGATGAGATTGTGGGGATAAGTTTGTGGGGATGAGATTGTGGGGATGAGATTTTAGGGATGAGTTTGTGGGGATGAGATTTTGGGGATGAGTTTGTGGGGATGAGTTTGTGGGGATGAGATTTTGGGGATGAGTTTGTGGGGATGAGATTGTGGGGATGAGATTTTGGGGATGAGTTTGTGGGGATGAGTTTGTGGGGATGAATTTGTGGGGATGAGATTTTGGGGATGAGATTGTGGGGATGAGATTTCGGGGATGAGATTGTGGGGATGAGTTTGTGGGGATGAGATTGTGGGGATGAGTTTGTGGGGATGAGATTTTGGGGATGAGTTTGTGGGGATGAGATTGTGGGGATGTTTGTGGGGATGAGATTTTGGGATGAGTTTGTGGGGATGAGATTTTGGGGATGAGTTTGTGGGGATGAGTTTGTGGGGATTAGATTGTGGGGTTCATATTGTGGGGTTCAGATTTTGGGGATGAGATTGTGGGGATGAGTTTGTGGGGATGAGTTTGTGGGGATGAAATTTTGGGGATGAGATTGTGGGGATAAGTTTGTGGGGATGAGATTGTGGGGATGAGATTTTAGGGATGAGTTTGTGGGGATGAGATTTTGGGGATGAGTTTGTGGGGATGAGTTTGTGGGGATGAGATTTTGGGGATGAGTTTGTGGGGATGAGATTGTGGGGATGAGATTTTGGGGATGAGTTTGTGGGGATGAGTTTGTGGGGATGAATTTGTGGGGATGAGATTTTGGGGATGAGATTGTGGGGATGAGATTTCGGGGATGAGATTGTGGGGATGAGTTTGTGGGGATGAGATTGTGGGGATGAGTTTGTGGGGATGAGATTTTGGGGATGAGTTTGTGGGGATGAGATTGTGGGGATGTTTGTGGGGATGAGATTTTGGGATGAGTTTGTGGGGATGAGATTGTGGGGATGAGATTGTGGGGATGAGATTGTGGGGATGAGTTTGTGGGGATGAGATTTTGGGGATGAGATTGTGGGGATGAGATTTTGGGGATGAGTTTGTGGGGATGAGATTGTGGGGATGAGATTTTGGGGATGAGATTGCGGGGATGAGATTGTGGGGATGAGATTTTGGGGATGAGATTGTGGGGATGAGATTTTGGGGATGAGATTGTGGGGATGTTTGTGGGGATGAGATTTTGGGGATGAGATTGTGGGGATGAGATTGTGGGGATGAGATTTTGGGGATGAGATTGTGGGGATGAGATTTTGGGGATGAGATTGTGGGGATGTTTGTGGGGATGAGATTTTGGGGATGAGATTGTGGGGATGAGATTGTGGGGATGAGATTTTGGGGATGAGATTGTGGGGATGAGATTTTGGGGATGAGATTGTGGGGATGAGTTTGTGGGGATGAGATTTTGAGGATGAGATTTTGGGGATGAGTTTGTGGGGATGAGATTTTGGGGATTAGATTGTGGGGATGAGTTTGTGGGGATGAGTTTGTGGGGATGAGATTTTGGGGATGAGTTTGTGGGGATGAGATTGTGGGGATGAGATTGTGGGGATGAGATTTTGGGGATGAGATTGTGGGGATGAGATTGTGGGGATGAGATTGTGGGGATGAGTTTGTGGGGATGAGATTTAGGGGATGAGTTTGTGGGGATGAGATTGTGGGGATGAGTTTGTGGGGATGAGATTGTGGGGATGAGATTTTGGGGATGAGTTTTTGGGGATGATATTGTGGGGATGAGATTTTGGGGATGAGTTTGTGGGGATGAGATTCTGGGGATGAGTTTGTGGGGATGAGTTTGTGGGGATGAGATTCTGGGGATGAGTTTGTGGGGATGAGTTTGTGGGGATGAGATTGTGGGGATGAGATTTTGGGGATGAGTTTTTGGGGATGATATTGTGGGGATGAGATTTTGGGGATGAGTTTGTGGGGATGAGATTTTGGGGATGAGTTTGTGGGGATGAGATTTTGGGGATGAGATTGTGGGGATGAGTTTGTGGGGATGAGATTTTGGGGATGAGATTGTGGGGATGAGTTTGTGGGGATGAGTTTGTGGGGATGAGATTTTGGGGATGAGTTTGTGGGGATGAGATTGTGGGGATGAGATTTGGGGGATTAGATTGTGGGGATGAGTTTGTGGGGATGAGATTTGGGGGATTAGATTGTGGGGATGAGTTTGTGGGGATGAGATTTTGGGGATGAGTTTGTGGGGATGAGATTGTGGGGATGAGATTGTGGGAATAAGATTTTGGGGATGAGATTGTGGGGATGAGTTTGTGGGGATGAGATTGTGGGGATGAGATTGTGGGGATGAGATTGTGGGGATGAGTTTGTGGGGATGAGATTTTGAGGATGAGATTTTGGGGATGAGTTTGTGGGGATGAGATTTTGGGGATTAGATTGTGGGGATGAGATTTTGGGGATGAGTTTGTGGGGATGAGTTTGTGGGGATGAGTTTGTGGGGATGAGTTTGTGGGGATGAGTTTGTGGGGATGAGATTTTGGGGATTAGATTGTGGGGATGAGATTTTGGGGATGAGTTTGTGGGGATGAGTTTGTGGGGATGAGTTTGTGGGGATGAGTTTGTGGGGATGAGTTTGTGGGGATGAGTTTGTGGGGATGAGATTTTGGGGATGAGATTGTGGGGATGAGATTGTGGGGATGAGTTTGTGGGGATGAGATTTTGAGGATGAGATTTTGGGGATGAGTTTGTGGGGATGAGATTTTGGGGATTAGATTGTGGGGATGAGATTTTGGGGATTAGATTGTGGGGATGTTTGTGGGGATGAGATTGTGGGGATGAGATTGTGGGGATGAGATTGTGGGGATGAGATTTTGGGGATGAGTTTGTGGGGATGAGTTTGTGGGGATGAGTTTGTGGGGATGAGATTTTGGGGATGAGTTTGTGGGGATGAGTTTGTGGGGATGAGTTTGTGGGGATGATATTGTGGGGATGAGATTTTGGGGATGAGTTTGTGGGGATGAGATTTTGGGGATGAGATTGTGGGGATGAGATTGTGGGGATGAGTTTGTGGGGATGAGATTTTGAGGATGAGATTTTGGGGATGAGTTTGTGGGGATGAGATTTTGGGGATTAGATTGTGGGGATGAGATTTTGGGGATTAGATTGTGGGGATGTTTGTGGGGATGAGATTGTGGGGATGAGATTGTGGGGATGAGATTGTGGGGATGAGATTTTGGGGATGAGTTTGTGGGGATGAGTTTGTGGGGATGAGTTTGTGGGGATGAGATTTTGGGGATGAGTTTGTGGGGATGAGATTTTGGGGATGAGTTTGTGGGGATGAGATTTTGGGGATGAGATTGTGGGGATGAGATTGTGGGGATGAGTTTGTGGGGATGAGTTTGTGGGGATGAGATTTTGGGGATGAGATTGTGGGGATTAGATTGTGGGGATGAGTTTGTGGGGATGAGTTTGTGGGGATGAGATTTTGGGGATGAGTTTGTGGGGATGAGATTTTGGGGATGAGTTTGTGGGGATGAGATTTTGGGGATGAGATTGTGGGGATGAGATTGTGGGGATGAGTTTGTGGGGATGAGATTTTGAGGATGAGATTTTGGGGATGAGTTTGTGGGGATGAGATTTTGGGGATTAGATTGTGGGGATGAGATTTTGGGGATTAGATTGTGGGGATGTTTGTGGGGATGAGATTGTGGGGATGAGATTGTGGGGATGAGATTGTGGGGATGAGATTTTGGGGATGAGTTTGTGGGGATGAGTTTGTGGGGATGAGTTTGTGGGGATGAGATTTTGGGGATGAGTTTGTGGGGATGAGTTTGTGGGGATGAGATTTTGGGGATGAGTTTGTGGGGATGATATTGTGGGGATGAGATTTTGGGGATGAGTTTGTGGGGATGAGATTTTGGGGATGAGATTGTGGGGATGAGATTGTGGGGATGAGTTTGTGGGGATGAGATTTTGAGGATGAGATTTTGGGGATGAGTTTGTGGGGATGAGATTTTGGGGATTAGATTGTGGGGATGAGATTTTGGGGATTAGATTGTGGGGATGTTTGTGGGGATGAGATTGTGGGGATGAGATTGTGGGGATGAGATTGTGGGGATGAGATTTTGGGGATGAGTTTGTGGGGATGAGTTTGTGGGGATGAGTTGTGGGGATGAGATTTGTGGGGATGAGTTTGTGGGATGAGTTTTGGGGATGAGTTTGTGGGGATGAGATTGTGGGGATGAGATTGTGGGGATGAGATTGTGGGGATGAGATTTTGAGGATGAGATTTTGGGGATGAGTTTGTGGGGATGAGATTGTGGGGATGAGATTGTGGGGATGAGATTTTGAGGATGAGATTTTGGGGATGAGTTTGTGGGGATGAGATTGTGGGGATGAGATTGTGGGGATGAGATTGTGGGGATGAGATTTTGGGGATGAGATTTTGGGGATGAGATTTTGGGGATGAGATTGTGGGGATGAGATTGTGGGGATGAGATTGTGGGGATGAGATTTGTGGGGATGAGATTTTGGGGATGAGATTGTGGGGATGAGATTGTGGGGATGAGATTGTGGGGATGAGTTTGTGGGGATGAGATTGTGGGGATGAGATTGTGGGGATGAGATTTTGGGGATGAGTTTGTGGGGATGAGTTTGTGGGGATGAGATTGTGGGGATGAGATTGTGGGGATGAGATTTGTGGGGATGAGATTTTGGGATGAGATTTTGGGGATGAGTTTGTGGGGATGAGATTGTGGGGATGAGATTGTGGGGATGAGATTTTGAGGATGAGATTTTGGGGATGAGTTTGTGGGGATGAGATTGTGGGGATGAGATTGTGGGGATGAGATTTGGGGATGAGATTTTGAGGATGAGATTTTGGGGATGAGTTTGTGGGGATGAGATTTTGGGGATTAGATTGTGGGGATGAGATTGTGGGGATGAGATTTTGAGGATGAGATTTTGGGGATGAGTTTGTGGGGATGAGATTGTGGGGATGAGATTGTGGGGATGAGATTGTGGGGATGAGTTTGTGGGGATGAGATTTTGAGGATGAGATTTTGGGGATGAGTTTGTGGGGATGAGATTTTGGGGATTAGATTGTGGGGATGTTTGTGGGGATGAGATTGTGGGGATGAGATTGTGGGGATGAGATTTTGGGGATGAGTTTGTGGGGATGAGATTTTGGGGATGAGATTGTGGGGATGAGATTGTGGGGATGAGTTTGTGGGGATGAGATTGTGGGGATGAGTTTGTGGGGATGAGATTTTGAGGATGAGATTTTGGGGATGAGTTTGTGGGGATGAGATTTTGGGGATGAGTTTGTGGGGATGAGATTTTGGGGATGAGATTTTGGGGATGAGATTTTGAGGATGAGATTTTGGGGATGTTTGTGGGGATGAGATTGTGGGGATGAGATTGTGGGGATGAGTTTGTGGGGATGAGATTTTGAGGATGAGATTTTGGGGATGAGTTTGTGGGGATGAGATTGTGGGGATGAGTTTGTGGGGATGAGATTTTGAGGATGAGATTTTGGGGATGAGTTTGTGGGGATGAGATTGTGGGGATGAGATTGTGGGGATGAGTTTGTGGGGATGAGATTTTGAGGATGAGATTTTGGGGATGAGTTTGTGGGGATGAGATTTTGGGGATGAGTTTGTGGGGATGAGATTTTGGGGATGAGATTTTGGGGATGAGATTTTGAGGATGAGATTTTGGGGATGTTTGTGGGGATGAGATTGTGGGGATGAGATTGTGGGGATGAGTTTGTGGGGATGAGATTTTGAGGATGAGATTTTGGGGATGAGTTTGTGGGGATGAGATTGTGGGGATGAGATTGTGGGGATGAGTTTGTGGGGATGAGATTTTGAGGATGAGATTTTGGGGATGAGTTTGTGGGGATGAAATTTTGGGGATTAGATTGTGGGGATGAGTTTGTGGGGATGAGTTTGTGGGGATGAGATTTTGGGGATGAGTTTGTGGGGATGAGATTTTGGGGATGAGTTTGTGGGGATGAGATTGTGGGAATAAGATTTTGGGGATGAGATTGTGGGGATGAGATTTTGGGGATGAGTTTGTGGGGATGAGTTTGTGGGGATGAGATTTTGGGGATGAGTTTGTGGGGATGAGTTTGTGGGGATGAGATTTTGGGGATGAGTTTGTGGGATGAGATTTTGGGGATGAGTTTGTGGGGATGAGATTGTGGGGATGAGATTTTGGGGATGAGATTGTGGGGATTAGATTGTGGGGATGAGATTGTGGGGATTAGATTGTGGGGATGAGATTTTGGGGATGAGTTTGTAGGGATGAGTTTGTGGGGATGAGATTGTGGGGATGAGATTGTGGGGATGAGTTTGTGGGGATGAGATTGTGGGGCTGAGTTTGTGGGGATGAGATTTTGAGGGATGAGATTTTGGGGATGAGATTTTGGGGATGAGTTTGTGGGGATGAGATTTTGGGGATTAGATTGTGGGGATGAGTTTGTGGGGATGAGATTTTGGGGATGAGATTGTGGGGATGAGTTTGTGGGGATGAGATTGTGGGGATAAGATTTTGGGGATGAGTTTGTGGGGATGAGATTGTGGGGATGAGTTTGTGGGGATGAGATTTTGGGGATGAGTTTGTGGGATGAGATTTTGGGGATGAGTTTGTGGGGATGAGATTGTGGGGATGAGATTTTGGGGATGAGATTGTGGGGATTAGATTGTGGGGATGAGTTTGTGGGGATGAGATTTTGGGGATGAGATTGTGGGGATGAGTTGTGGGGATGAGATTGTGGGGATGAGATTTTGGGGATGAGATTTTGGGGATGAGTTAATGTTAGTGGCGTCTTATCAAACGAATTTCCAGTGAAAAGTGGAGTACTCTAAGGGAATGTGTTGTTACCTATGTTGTTTATTCTCCTCATAGATTTTGTAATGCATAGATCGGTTGGGGATGGTGGAGAAGGATTGGACTGGATTGGTAACAGAAAATTAGGAGACCTAGAGTATGCTGATGACGCTGTCCTAATTAGCAGAACACCACAGGGCTTGGAAAGCTTGCTTACCAGAATGCATGAAAAATCACATGAGTTTGGGCTCGAGATAAATAGAAGAAAGACAGATGATGAGAACAGAATATGCAATGGAAGATGAAATATCTTTGGAAGGATAAAGGATTAATGAGGTAGAATTATTTATATATTTAGGAACTATGATATCTAATATAGGAGCTTTAGAATTTGAGTTTAATGAAAGATTGAAAAAAGCAAATCAAAGGATGGCAAGGTTAAGTCAAATTTGGAAATCAGGTCGCCTAAAATTACATATAATAATCAGGCTATATATCAGTTTAGTGAGATCGGTGTTACTGTATGGTCGTGAATCTTGGTATATTAATGAAACTCATTTTGTAGATTTGAGAACAAAGCCCTCAGAAGAATATTGGATGTTAAATGACAGGACAGGATTAGAAATGAAACTAAGAGAGATTACTCGAGAGCCACATGTGGATGAGATCATGGTGAGGGGTAGATGGAGATGGTTTGGGGATGCTCTTTGTTCTCCCTAAGAGACATTAGTTCACCAAACTTTAAACTGGCCTCCACAAGGCACTAGAAGTAGGATATTGTGATTGGAAAAGTAGTGAATTAAAAGCTGAAGATAGAGACGACTAGCGAAATCTAATTGAGGCCCTTTGCGTCAATAGGCGTGGGAGGAGATGATGATGATGATATGTGGGCAGTGGCTTCAAGCATCTAGCTCAAGGCGAGTCACTTAGCCTCCTTCTTCCTCTAAAAACCCCTTTGTTGCTCTACCAATGCAAAATAATGGACGATCCTTAACATCTTCCAAAATAATTTGAATTTCTTTTTTATTTCTTTTATTTTAAGTATAAATAAATCCTTATCATTCACTATCAGGACTATCCTAGCAGTTCAATTATCACTATTTATTACCCTGGTCAATTTAGAGTTTTTTGTATTTACGTTAGTGTTTGCAGACGTTTTTTCTTAAAGAATCGAGAGATATTTGGTTGCTTTGTATTTCCATGATTTGTCATGTTTCTATCTCTCTTTGTGTTTTTCCTTTTATTTTTCTTCATTTCATCTTTTTTTCTTAAATCTTCGATTGTATCCCTTTCTTTTGTAGGTAAAAGTATCTCTTTGATGGCTCGTTCATAGTATGAGGTAACAATGATAAGAATAAAATGGATAGGTACAACTTAGGACGAATATTGTTTATGGGATCAGCTTTGCCCCTCCTTGATGTATCTATCATGCTGTTCACTCTAATATTGCTCCATTTAACACCATATCAAGAAGGTAACATGACAGTTATCAACATGGAAATTAGCAGGAACAGTGAAAATATATTCTATTTCAACTCCTGAAATTTTCATTTGGATATGTGAATTATTATAGGAACAATGTATATAGTAGAGTTTTTTTAGATATTTCTAGCATTTGGGTTGACAGCCCTCTCGAGGATGTTACCACGTTTTGGTCAATCTTTTTGAAGGTTTCACCCCTTGAGTGTCAACAGCTTTAAGAGTGTCCCCAGTATTAAATAACTTTTTGGAAATCATATCATAACCATCAAGCTAGAAAGAAACTTTTTTTTTTTTAATGTAACTCTCAGGGTGTCACTCACTTTTAGGGTGTAACCTTGGACAGACACCCTAAAAGTGAGTGACACCCTGAGAGTGTCACTCACTTTTAGGGTGTCACTCACTTTTAGGGTGTCTGTCCAAGGTTACACCCTAAAAGTGAGTGACACCCTGAGAGTGTCACTCACTTTTAGGGTGTAACCTTGGACAGACACCCCTTTTAATGCACCCCTTATGTTTTATTTTGAATTTTTATGATTACATATATGCATATTTATACATAAAAGTATATTTGTGTGCTCGAATACAAAGTTTGATTTACATATTCATATAGTAAGGCAAAATTGGACAGTTTTCAAAACCATGGTCAGGCAAAATTGGACAGGCAAACTTCTCACTTTTTTCTTGGCGAGGCAAAATTGGACAATCTTGGATTACGGACACAAAAATTTATGTAAGTCTATAATTTTTTTTCTAGCATATTTATATTGATAGGGACCACAAATTGTCATAGTTTGCCCAACTGAGCGTTGGCGCTTAACGGAGATACAGACGTGTCCAAAATTGCCTCACTGTCCAAAATTGCCTCGCCTCTGAGATATTATTTTTATTACTGTAATACGAGAATTTCTAATTCTTTGATGATTATGAAACAAGCCATTTTTATAGATGAGACCTCCCTCTCTTGAAAACATGTTTGGTATTTGGTCATAAATTATTAATATAGATTTTGTACAAAGGTTTACTAAAAAGGTGTCCAAAATTGCCTCACCCTACTATACTGTCTGGCCAGTTAAAAGACCCAATAACTCTCTAGCGGTAGTATCTCAAAGGGTGGCTAGTGCCCGGGCCAACCTACTACTGATGGTAATTCCGGATATGTGTTTGAAATGACACTGAAGTTGTGGAAAATATAGATGAATCAACTAGCACTTGCTGGCCAAAGAGCAATAGGCCTAGCCGGCATAAGCCCCCCCCCCCCCCCCAATGTATCCGTTACTCTCAATGTATCTATTATTATTATTATTATTAAATGCTAAGCTACAACCCTAGTTGGAAAAGCAGGATGCTATAAGCCCCGGGGCTCCAACAGGGAAAATAGCCCAGTGAGGAAAGGAAACAAGGAAAAATAAAATATTCTAAGAACAGCAAAAACATTGAAATAAATATTTCCTATATAAACTATTAAAAACTTTAACAAAACAAGAGGAAGAGAAACTAGATAGAACAGTGTGCCCGAGTGTACCCTCAAGCAAGAGAACTCTAACCCAAGACAGTGGAAGACCATGGTACAGAGGCTATGGCACTACCC
>NC_090727.1:129972932-129987932 GCF_036898095.1 Palaemon carinicauda | reverse complement strand
AGTGAATTAGTGATGGCTGATTATGATGATTATATATATATATATATATATATATATATATATATATATATATATATATATATATATATATATATATAACAATTCTTCTTCACTCAAGGGATTACTGCACTAATTGTTCAGTGGCCACTTTCCTCTTGGTAAGGGTAGAAGAGACTCTTTAGCTATGGTAAACAGCCCTTCCAGGAGAAGGACACTCCAAAATCAAACCACTGTTCTCTAGTCTTGGGTACTGCCATAGCCTCTATTACCATGGTCTTCCACTATCTTGGGATAGAGTTCTCTTGCTTGAGGGTACACTTGAGCACACTATTCTATCTTATTTCTCTCCCTCTTGTTTTGTTAAAGTTTTTTTACAGTTTATATAGGAGACATTAATTTTAATGCTGTTACTGTTCTTAAAATATTCTATTTTCCTTTTTTTCTTTCCTCACTGGGCTATTTTCCCTGTTGGAGCCTCTAGGCTTGTAGCATCCGGCTTTTCCAACTAGGGTTGTAGCTTAGCTAATAATAATAATAATAATAATAATAATAGTAATAATAATTATATATATATATATATATATATATATATATATATATATATATATATATATATATATATATATATATATATATATATATATATATATATATCCTTTTAAATTGTGATATCTAATATTTCTATTATACTTTCTACCAACATGGCATTCATTATCATAAATTACTTGGTTGGCATAAATTATAAATATTTCTGAGAGAGAGAGAGAGAGAGAGAGAGAGAGAGAGAGAGAGAGAGAGAGAGAGAGAGAGAGAGAGAGAGAGAGAGAGAGAGAGAGAGTAGGGTAAATGAATGATCAGCAATGCATTGCAACAATGCATAAGGTTAAGTACTACCGCACAATGAACCATTGCCTATAAACAGATATCAGCTTGTGATAGAATTGGTTGCATCTGTGTCAAATCCTTACGAGCCAAAGGGGTGAAATGAAAGATGCCAGCTAGGATAATTTCAGAGATTTTTCTTTATTATAATATACGTAAAACTATGAAGTACTTCATATCAATAAAACGAGAAACAAAATACACAAATATCTTATAGTTTAGATATTAATCTATAGATGTCATTGAGCGCATTTAAATAAATAATATTAAAAAAAGTTGGCAACTTTATAGCCACCGCGCAGCCCACCGGCTTCCACGTAACACAATTACATACATATCCTGAGGCGGAGACATTTTTGTCGATTCGAATTTGTCACAATCGCTTTGTTGAATTTGGGTTTTCTGATCCCCGCATTAAATTCAATTAGCCACGGCCAGTGGGGGGAATCGGTTTGTATATGTATGTTAGGGGTTTCAATAGCATTGTTAAAAAAAGTCTCCACATTGTGGTCGAAACGTAAAAAAAGAGTTTCTGTTCTATTTTATTTACTTAGGTGCGTATCTCAGAAGGGTTGAGGGTATAAGCACACGGGCGGGATAGGTTTTATATATTCATGGTCCTTTCAATTGTCGCAAATTAACATAAATGTCACCAATAAACGCAATGCGTCTATAAAGACCGTTATTTGTTGAAGGTTTGTATAAATGGGTTAGTCTGGCCTATCATTGGAGATTACACTACGGATAGGCATATGTTTTGGATGTATGGCATAGACTTAGACCTATTTTTGTTATATAGTTTTCTCTCTCTCTCTCTCTCTCTCTCTCTCTCTCTCTCTCTCTCTCTCTCTCTCTCTCGATGGCATTACACACACACACACACACAAACAAACAACATATACAGCAACAACACTTTATTCTCTCTTACTTCTCTTCCTCTTGTTTTGTTAAAGTTTTTTATAGTTTATATAGGAGATATTTATTTGAATGTTCCTGTTCTTAAAATATTTTAGTTTTCCTTGTTTCCTTTAATCACTGGGCTATTTTCCCTGTTGGAGTCCCTGGGCTTATAGCATCCTGCTCTTCCAACTAGGTTTGTAGCTTAGCCAATAATAATAATAATAATAATAATAATAATAATAATAACTCGAATAAAATGACATGACCATCTGCAGACAATCTATTATAAAGAAAAAAAACTTGGAGGTAATAGATATTTATATAGACTTCTCATTATCTACAAAAAAAAAGAAAAAAAATCAATATAAGCCACCCCCCAAAAAAAATAATATAATCCAATACGGTTTCAGATATTTTGAAGGTATACTCTCGTAAAATGGACAAAAAGAAAAAAAAAATGCCGGCTGAAAATAATCATGAGCATGTTACTTTACATTGTAATGAGATAATAGCATGTATCGATGTATACTGTGTATGTATATTTGTTTCAAGGAGGTTAATGCACAAACAAACAAACACACACACACACACTCACACACACACACACATATATGTATATATATATATATATATATATATATATATATATATATATATATATATATATATATATATATATATATATATCGTCTATTCCCACGGCTATTCGCGCAAAGGACCTCGGTTAGATTTCGCTAGTCGCCTCTTTCTTGTGATTTTAAGCTAATACTTCTCCATTCATTATCTCCTACTTCACAATCATAGTCATCAGCCATGTAGGCCTGGGTCTTCCAACTCTTCTAGTGCCTCGTGGAGCCCAGCTGAAAGTTTGGTGAACTAATCTCTCTTGGGGAGTGCGAAGAGCATGCCCAAACTATCTCCATCTACCCCTCACCATGATCTCATCCACATATGGCACTCGAGTGATCTCTCTTATAGTTTCATTTTGAATCCTGTCCTGCCATTTAACTCCCAATATCCTTATTAATGCTTTGTTTTCAAATCTATTAAATCTGTTGGAGATTGTTTCATTGTCATACCATAACAGTAACACCAATCTCACTAAACTAACATTTAGCCTGGTTTTTATATGTAATTTCAGGCGATTTGATTTCCAAATTTTGCTTATCCTAGGTTGGCTTTTTTCCATCTTTCACTAAACTCTAATTCTAATAACCCTGTATTAAAAATCATAGTTCCCAAATACTTTAATGGTACTACCTCATTAATCCTTTCTCCTTCCAATGATATTTCATTTTTAATTGCATATACCGTTCTCATAATCTCTATCTTTCTTCTATTTATCTTGAGCCCAACCTTCTGTGATATTTCATGCATTCTGGTAAGCAAGCTTTGCAAGTCCTGTGGAGTTCTGCTAATAAGGACAGTCATCATCATACTCTATATCAGCTAATTTCCTATCACCAGTACAATCCTATTCTTCACCATCTACAACTATTTTACACATTACAAAATCCTTAGGGAGGATAAACAACATAGGTGACAACACATTCCCTTGGAGTACTCCGCTGTTCATTAGAAATTCATTTGATAGGACTACACTAACATTAACTTGCTATGTTCATGAACAGACTTAATCAAATTTACATATTTAAAAGGAATTCCGTAATAATGCATGACTCTACACATATGGAAAATGAAATGGAAAATATAAGATTAAGTCCTGACTAATTTGGTGTTAATTCTTAAGAGATCTGAAGAATGAAACCAGTCAGGGTTTAATCTCACATTTTCGATTCAATTTTCCTCATGGTTCTTTTGCACACACACACGCACACTCACAGTGTGTGTGTATGTGTGTGTAACCTAAACACAACGACCTCCCTACAGCAGCAACGAAATCTGTCACTCCTCTTTTTCACCTCAACCGAGTCCGTTCTAAACCAAACAATCAATTCATCAGGCCAAGGAGAAGCGGCGCTTTAGAGCCACTTCAAGAACAAGTACAACATCTGTACCGGCACATCTGTGACACGAGAGAGAGAGAGAGAGAGAGAGAGAGAGAGAGAGAGAGAGAGAGAGAGAGAGAGAGAGAGAGAGACTATATATCGGTCTATGGTTTGCCGCAGACGGTCAGCTGATGCGTCCAGTGTAGAATGTAGAACTTGACTGTTGCCAGGTACGTGAATAATTACGCGGATGAATAATCATGAATGATGCTGGTTGAGGAAGCGTGAATGGCATTCACGATCAACACAATGCGCCAAGAAGGGATTAGTAGTTAAGAATGTAAATACTAGAATAATGTTGTAGACTGGCGGCTTCTTTCAGATGTATCTGAAGGGGCGATTTTTCTTGTTTGAAATTATCAATCACTGTTAGTTAATCGGAATAAATAAAATATCGTGATTATCAAATATGTATAAATGCAAAATGTATAATCTAATATACAAAACTGTATGAATACCAACATTTTAGCGAGATAAGCGAGTATCATCACTGGTATGTGATCCACAGTTCGAATGAAATACACATTATTATTAATATTACTAGTCAAGCTACAACCCTAGTAGGAGAAGCAAGATGCTATAGCACAAGGGCTCCAACAGGGAATAGTAGCCCAGTGAGGAAATGAAATAATGAAATAAAGAAATAAAAAGAAAAAAATTAAATAATCATTCTAAAAACAGTAACAACGTCAAAACATATGTCATATATAAAATATAAAAAGACTTATGTCAGCCTGTTCAACATGAAGACTTTTGCTGCAACTTTGAACTTTTGAAGTTCTACTGATTCAACTACCCGATTAGGGAATATCATTCCACAACTAGGTCACAGCTGGAATAAAACTTTAATATAATACATATAAAAAACCTTCATATTTTTCAATGTATTAATTGTCATATCAACTCCAACTTCATTGATAATTCTTACAATGAAGGAAAACTATCAGGGAAATATACAAACTAAATCCTAGTACTACATAAACTGAATTTCAGGCTAATCATTTTAGTAATTTTAAACTTGAAAATATACTCAGCAAGGAAACTTTATTCTTCATATCTAACCTAATATTGCTAAGTATTATCTGTAGACTTATTTCGTTAAATTAAAATAAGTATTTGTAGGAAATTAATCGTTGTCGGTATCTGAAAGGCAGAGCCGGCCCTTTGGGCATCACGGGGGTGGACACATTTCCAACTTGCTGATTTATGAACTTCTATCGGGATCAATTTTCAACGATGTTTACGGTGGTTGAAGGGCTGTCCTCAACAGAGAGAGAGAGAGAGAGAGAGAGAGAGAGAGAGAGAGAGAGAGAGAGAGAGGAGAGAGAGAGAGAGAGTTTCTAAGGTCTTGGAAATGAATAAATTTTCGCCCCCCATATCGGTCTAGGTTTAAAGATGAATTTGAAAACACCGGTGATGACAGTTCTCTCCCAGTTCTTTTTTTTCTCTTTTTTTCTTTATGTGTCCCTTTGTGTCCGTTGTTTTCTCAACAGAGAGAGAGAGAGAGAGAGAGGAGAGAGAGAGAGAGAGAGAGAGAGAGAGAGAGAGAGAGAAAGAGAGAGAGTTTTAGAAGGTCTTCGAAATGAATAAATTTTCGCCCCCATATCGGTCTAGGTTTAAAGATGAATTTGAAAACACCGGCGATGACAGTTCTCTCCCAGTTCTTTTTTTTTCTCTTTTTTTCTTTATGTGTCCCTTAGTGTCCGTTGTTTTCTCAAGAGAGAGAGAGAGAGAGAGAGAGAGAGGAGAGAGAGAGAGAGAGAGAGAGAGTTTTAGAAGGTCTTGGAAATGAATAAATTTTCGGTCTAGGTTTAAAGATGAATTTGAAAACACCGGTGATGACAGTTCGCTCCCGATTCACTTTTTTTTTCCTTTTTCCCTTTTTCTTTGTGTCCCATTGTGTCCGTCGTTTTCTCGCTTGTGTCCGGTAGGGCCGTGTCCTTTCTACTCTTTTTGTCCTTCCTCGCCACATTTTCAGTTAGACGACAAAGTATACCCCGGGTCTTTTTCTTGCAGTCAATAGGGCTATTACTATTATGGTGCTTGGGGAGAGAGAGAGAGAGAGAGAGAGAGAGAGAGAGAGAGAGGGGAGAGAGAGAGAAAGAGAGTGAGTTAGTTTTGGTTTAACGAAGTTAACGTATTGTCTGTTTAGTTTAGCTATTTTTTCCTGTAGGCCTATTAGCCTAAAACGCGTTTACATAATAAGAAGGATAATGATAATAATTGTACTACTACTACTACTACTACTACTACTACTACTACTACTACTACTACTACTACTACTAATAATAATAATAATTCTATCAAGAAAAGTGCACCAGCTTCTATAGAATGTTTAAGAACTCGCAAAAACAGCTTATTTTTCTTGAATAATCAATTTTACATATAGACGGTTCAACCTATTGGATAGACAATTCTATTCCTTATGAATAGACCATTGAAGCTTGAGGATAGAATAATCAATCATGTAAAACTGTTCACCTCAGTGGATAGACTATTTAGCCTTGTGGATAGAGAATTTAACTAAACGAGACAGTTCATCCTTGTAGACAGCTAACATTACGGATAGACCTTTCAACCGTGTGGATAGATTAATATAAACTTTTTTGATAGCCTCAACTTTTCAAATAATGTTCTATACTATGGATAGACAATTTAACTTTGCAGATACACTAAGAAACTGCTTCGTAAACAACATATAGACAATGAAATGCATTTTTATTATTACTAAGAGCTAAGCTACAACCCTAGTTGGAAAAGCTGGATGTTGTAACCCCTATAAATAGTTCCAAAGGTAAAAATAGCTCAGTGAGGAAAGGATGTAAGGATATAAATCATTATCATTATCATTACTTGCTAAGCTCAAACCCTAGTTGGAAAAGCAGGACGCTATAAGCACAAGGGCTTCAACAGGAAAAATAGTCCAGTGAGGAAGGGAAGCAAGGAAAAATAAAATATTTTAAGAAAGGTAACATTAAAATAATTATTTCCTATATATACTATAGAAACTTGAACAAAACAAGAGGAAGAGAAATAAGACAGAATAGTGAGCCCGAGCGTACCCTCAACAGGGCGTGGCTCGAGATGTAAAAGGAATACAAGTCTCTGCCACATTCATATTTTAACAGATGGTGGATGAAACCCTTCTTCTAATAACGTGCCGCCCCCCCCCCCCCCCCCCCCGCTGTGGAGGATTTATTTTGGCTTTATTTTTATTTTTGTTTTGCCAAATCCTGTGAGAGAGAGAGAGAGAGAGAGAGAGAGAGAGAGAGAGAGAGAGAGAGAGAGAGAGAGAGAGAGAGAGATATTGTGTTAGCGAGCGAAAGTAGTTAGTGTAACGATCGTTTGTGGTGAGGAAGACTGTTGGTATAAATGAGATTGTTTGTTTACATTTTTAGTAAGGTTACGACAGTGGTGAATGTTTCGGAGCGAATGCTTTTTTATTTGACTGCAGCATAAGGCAGTTGTGTGAGAGCTGGATTACATTTATATTTTTCTGACCAGCGTGGAAGTGGTTTTTGATTTTCAAAGTAAGTACAGTTTTGTTTATCTTTGCTTGTAGTGATTGTGAATGATAGGAACAATTTATTATTTATCTTTGATTATAGTGCGATAGTTCAGTTAGCTAGGAGTGTTTGTAAGTGTTTTTTTTTATTTTGGCAGGCTGCGATTCCTCCTTTGGAGAGACCTAAATTTTTTCGAATGCTGAGATATAGTTGATGACCCTGGCCTGTGATTGATTTTGGTATTAAGACTGCTCTTTGGATTGATGATTGTTGATGACCGGCCCGTTTACTTCCGATTGATGATGATGATGATGATGGTGGTGCTAATAATAACCACGACCCCAATCAGGGAAGTAGTTGTGGCGAATTGCCACTCAATGAACTATTAAATACAGAGTTGTGTGCCGTAAAGACAGTCCGGCTTGTGTGTGGCGACCGTGTTGGTGTACCATAATATTTATACAAGAAATTCATATATATATTTATTTTTGGTGTTGGTGTGTGGTATAAGTTAAGTTTGTTAGGATTTTTTTTGCGTTTATTTGAATGGTATTTATCTTTAGTGTTAAGTTTTGATTGGTTTAAAGTATTTATTTTGAATGTGGATGGTTTATGATTTATTTTAAGTTTTAAGAATTATAGTTTTAAAGGTTATGTTTTGTTTTGTTTTGTCCTTTTGTCCAAGAGTCTGGTTGTAGATTACGTAAGGGGAAAGTTTGTGCAGAGGAGACATTTGTCTGTTTAGTGTGATCAAGGGTGTGGGGCTTGTTCTTGCAACATCCCGCCACATTATTTTGGCGCCCGAACAGGGACTGCTGAGGTGGGATAGAAGCTGGACTGTTGGACGAAGGACGGAATTAGGTTAAGAATTTAGGATTAAGGTTGATGAAAAATGGAAGAGCAGAACAAGTTACTGAAGGAGGAATTGCGGGCTGAGTAAGGAGCGTGAGGAGAGGTTGCTAATAGAGAAATGAGAGGTTGAACTGGGAGAATGCGGCGATGCAGAAGGAGCTTAGGGAGTTAAAGGGGGCAGTAGAGAGAGTGGAAGAATGTGTTGAGATGAGGATGCGAGAGAATGAAGAACGAATGGAGAAACGAATGGAAGATATGATGGGGCAAGTCATGGGGATGATGAAAACTATAATGGGTGAAGGTGCAGTCGGAGGAGTGTCCACAGCTTCGGGTAATGGGTTGGTAGTGAAAGAGAAGGTTAAGGTAGGTGATAATGGGAAGGGAAGTGATAGTGATAGTAGTAATAGTGATGGTGATATTGAAGATAAGGGAATTAGGCATAGTAAGGATGAACAGAAAGGTGAGAGGAAAGATGAAAGGAAAGGTAAAAGTGATGTGAAGAAAGGGAAGAAAAAGTATCAGGCTGATAGCAAGGACGATCGTGAATGGGTGAAAGTGGTAAGTAAGAAAAAGGGTAAGAAAGGAATGGTTAAGGATAGGAATTTAAGTGTGGAAGTAGATTCATTATATTCGAATGAGGGAAGAAGGTAACAAGGGAGTAGACAGTGATGATAGCAGTGAGAATGAACGTGATGTGTGTAAGACTGTGTTTATGAGAGAGGTACCTCGGTGTGAAAGGTTCAATGAGCATAGCAGTAGGGATGTAAATGATTTTTTCAAGGAGTATGAGAGGTATTGTCAGGATAAGTATGGTGATAGTAAAAGAGTTTGGGCTAGGGAGTTAGGAGAATATTTGACTGGGTATTTGTTGACGATGTATGGAGTGATAATGAGTGTAGGGGACGTTGATTATGAAAGTGTGAAAACGAGAATAATTGAGCAGGTAAAACGTATGAAAGGGAGTGTTAAGTATAAGCGTAAGAATGATTTTGATGAGGCAAGGATGAATGCAGGAGAAGCTATATCAATGTACGTATGTAGGTTGGAAACTTTAGCTAGGAAGAGTATGGGGATGAAGGTATAAATGAGAATAAGGAGTTAATGAGGAAGTTTTTTGGCAACAGTACCTGAGAATGTGTGTGAATTTATTAATTTGAAACGCAAAGAGAAAATGAGGTGGACGCAAGAGAGATTGACATGGGATGATATACCTAGAGATAGTTGAGGATTATGAGTTAGATAGGTGCATGAAAGAAAGTAAATCTGTGAGTGTAAGAACTGGAATGGAAGAAAGTGTAATAGAATTTGGTAGTTATAAGGATGCAATTTTGAGAGGACCAATGAGGGTAGCTGATAATGTAGTAGATAGGAGTGGTTAGGGCGAGTAATGTGGGAATACCTGTAAGGACAAATGAAGGGTTTAGGCAAGGGAATCAGGTTTGGAGGGATAGGAGTGCTAGTGCGCCGCAAGATAGGTCAGGTAGTTGTATCCGTGAAGAGAAGTGTTATAGATGTGGGAAAGTAGGACATAAGAAGAATGAATGTAGATGGGCTCTTGGTGCTTGTTTTGGATGTGGTGAGGTAGGGCATAGAATTAGCGAGTGCACGAAAGAGAAAGGGGTAAAATGTTATCGGTGTGGTATGACTGGGCACATAGCGAGTGGATGTCGTAGTAATTATATGAATGTAATTTGTGGTAATTGTGGTAAGGATGGTCATTATGCTAGAATGTGCAAGGAGCCGCGGGGTAAGTGTACTGAATGTGGTGCAGATGGGCATGTAGCTAGAGTATGTAGGAAGAAGGGATTAAGTCAGCCAGGATGTTCGGGAAACTAGAGTGTAAGAGGGTTCAGCTGGGTGAGTCCTCCTGTGTGTGTGGAAGGAATAGGATCAATGTTTGTGAGAATGGGATGAATAATTGGTTAGAAATGATCAAGGTATGAATATAGTATGCATGGAAAGTTAGGGCTGGAAAATAAACAATTAGTGTTAGTTGAATATAGGAAGAAGAGGCGGTTGAAAGTTTTAAGTAAGGATGAAAAAAGGGGGAAATTTTATAAGTAAAAGTGAGAATAGAAATAAGTATGACAAGGGTGTAAATGTGCAAGTGTGTATGGAAGATAAATGTGTTAATACAGATGAATCATGGCTGAGTATGAATGATACCTATAGTGTGTGTGGCTTTTCCTTAGGTGATGTAAAAGAAAGGATGACGAATGCGAGAGTGAGAGATAGGAAAATGATTAGTAGTATGAATGAATCTTTTGCTAAAGTTGAGAATGTTTTTGATGAAATGGGATGAACTGTTTACAGAAATGAGTGTAATTATAGGGCCAGATGAGAACGAGGTAGATATGATTGTACATGATATATTAGATGATAGGGATTTAGATAGGAATAGTGTTAATGTAGCTAATGATTGTGATAAGGAAGAAGTGAATGAGAGAGTATATGGAGGCCCAGTTACTCGGAGTAGAGGTCCCGTTCCCGACTGCGACTGGGTTATGAAAAAAAATAATGTAAGTGTTGTGTGAGAAGGATTTGGCAAAGTAAGGGGGGAGGAATGTGGAGGATTTATTTTGGCTTTATTTTTATTTTTGTTTTGCCAAAATCCTGTGAGAGAAGGAGAGAGAGAGAGGAGGAGAGAGAGAGAGGAGAGAGAGAGAGAGAGAGAGAGAGAGAGAGAGAGAGAGATATTGTGTTAGCGAGCGAAAGTAGTTAGTGTAACGATCGTTTGTGGTGAGGAAGACTGTTGGTATAAATGAGATTGTTTGTTTACATTTTTAGTAAGGTTACGACAGTGGTGAATGTTTCGGAGCGAATGCTTTTTTATTTGACTGCAGCATAAGGCAGTTGTGTGAGAGCTGGATTACATTTATATTTTTCTGACCAGCGTGGAAGTGGTTTTTGATTTTCAAAGTAAGTACAGTTTTGTTTATCTTTGCTTGTATGTGATTGTGAATGATAGGAACAATTTATTATTTATCTTTGATTATAGTGCGATAGTTCAGTTAGCTAGGAGTGTTTGTAAGTGTTTTTTTTTATTTTGGCAGGCTGCGATTCCTCCTTTGGAGAGACCTAAATTTTTTCGAATGCTGAGATATAGTTGATGACCTGGCCTGTGATTGATTTTGGTATTAAGACTGCTCTTTGGATTGATGATTGTTGATGACCGGCCCGTTTACTTCCTATTGATGATGATGATGATGATGGTGGTGCTAATAATAACCACGACCCCAATCAGGGAAGTAGTTGTGGCGAATTGCCACTCAATGAACTATTAAATACAGAGTTGTGTGCCGTAAAGACAGTCCGGCTTGTGTGTGGCGACCGTGTTGGTGTACCATAATATTTATACAAGAAATTCATATATATATTTATTTTTGGTGTTGGTGTGTGGTATAAGTTAAGTTTGTTAGGATTTTTTTGCGTTTATTTGAATGGTATTTATCTTTCAGTGTTAAGTTTTGATTGGTTTAAAGTATTTATTTTGAATGTGGATGGTTTATGATTTATTTTAAGTTTTAAGAATTATAGTTTTTAAGGTTATGTTTTGTTTTGTTTTGTCCTTTTGTCCAAGAGTCTGGTTGTAGATTACGTAAGGGGAAAGTTTGTGCAGAGGAGACATTTGTCTGTTTAGTGTGATCAAGGGTGTGGGGCTTGTTCTTGCAACATCCCGCCACACCGCCCCCTTACATATAGGGTGAGCATGGTTGCCTTCTTTTTGAAGGTCTCAAGGCCAATATTCTTTACTTTGGCTTTGGGGTAGACCGTAGTCCCCGATCGGCTGCCCTGCCTGACATCGCTTAGACCTCGGTAGCTGTTCATGTGTCGTACCAGTCACCAGCGTCCTTCCTTCCAGCAGCGAGGAATTCTGACGCGGTTAGGTCGACAGTTAGAGACGTGTGAAAGTGTCTGATATTCTTAGGTGTTTGAGTGGCCACAGGGTCACTAAAAAATTCCACATTATCAGATTTTTAGCGATGCATTCTTCACCACTATATCAAAAACCTCAGAGAGAGAGAGAGAGAGAGAGAGAGAGAGAGAGAGAGAGAGAGAGAGAGAGAGAGAGAGAGAGAGAGAGAGAGAGAGAGAGAGAGGAGAGAGCGCTTCATGGATATTCAGGTCCTTCTCTTACAACGACTATTTCACATCATCTATTCAACACTGTACACTGTTAAAAATTTGCCGTAAAAAAAGACAGTAAAAATCCTGGAATAAATGTTGCCAGGCATTTACCGTTTTAAAAAAACTGATGTATTGACGTAAATGAATGATATTACGGTCACCAGCTAGTACAAAGGTAGTAACAAAGTAGGGTAAAATTACGGTCACCTGTAATTTACTGAAATACGGCTGAGAACATTATATTTTTACAGAGAATTTCCGATTAAAAATCATGGAATAAATGTTGCCCGCATTTACCATTTTAAAAACGGACATATTAACGTAAATGAATGATATTACAGTCACCAACCCGTAAAATATAATAACAAAGTAAGGTAAAATTACGGTCGCCTGTATTTTACTGAAATATGGCTGAGAACAGTATATTTTTTACGGAGAATTTCCGATTAAAAATCATGGAATAAATGTTTGCCCGCATTTACCATTTTAAAAACGGATATATTAACGTAAATGAATGATATTACGGTCACCAACCCGTAAAATATAATAACAGAGTAAGGTAAAATTACGGTCGCCTGTAATTTACTGAAATATGGGTGAGAACAGTATATTTTTTACGGAGAATTTCCGATTAAAAATCCCTGAATAAATGTTGCCAGACATTTACCGTTTTAAAAACGGTGATATTGTCGTAAAGGAGGGATATTACGGTCACCAACCCGTTAAAGATAATAATAAAGTAGGGCAAAATTACGGTCGCCTGTATTTTACTGAAATATGGATGAGAACAGTATATTTTTACGGAGAATTTCCGATTAAGAATCGTGGAATAAATGTTGCCAGGCTTTTACCGTTTTAAAACCAGATATATTGACGTAAAGGAGTAATAGTACGGTCACCAACCAGTAAAAGATAATTACAAAGTATGGTAAAATTACGATTGCCTGTATTTCACTGAAAATACGGCTGAGAACAGTATATTTTTACGGAAAATTTCCGATTAAAATTACCATTTTTGTAATGTATGTAACAGGTAAATGTAACTGGGAATATTTTTCATCTAAGAAAAGTAACAACATCGTAAAGTAGCAATCATCTGTTCTCTTCTTCAATTACATTAAACAGTGTCTATTGAATTACACTTCATATAAATCAAAGAAAAATATTTGAAAGGAGGCTGGCAATAACTATAAAACAGAGGTAAATAGTTTTCTCGTGCGGAGTAGTCTTACATGAGGGGGAACCCTGTACCAGTTATTTTCGCTTGTTTTTGTCCATATGAATTATCATGTTACAAAAAACAAATGAAAGTACTTGGTATATATCTATAAATCTACTACACTTAAAAATTTGCCGTAAAAAAAAAAAAAAAAAAAAAAAAACGATAAAAATCCTGGAATAAATATGGTCAGACATTTACCGTTTTAGAGTCGAATATATTGACGTAATGGAGAGATATCGTTCAACAACCAGTAAAAGATAATAACAAAGTATGGCTAAACTATGGTCGCCTGTATTTTACTGAAATACTGAACATTATATTTTTACGGAGAATTTCAAATTAAAATTACGATTATTTCTAACAGTGTGTTACAGTACACGAAAGAGAGTACTTGAATTATCTCTATAAATCTACTATTTAAACGTAAAATGCACATGTTAAGGACTTCTACGTTGAAATGTTAGAAATCCTACAAAAAGAATATGCAGAGCAACATGAAGTGATTGATATCATAAAATTTATCTGCAATTGGATAACTATTTGAATACTGCCTTATATCACTTGGTAATTAACCTACTCTAGATATGAAAAATCAACATAATACCTTTGGGAACAAAGCAGTATTAGATTCTAGAATGATCTTCCTAATCAGGGGAACTTCAAAAGTTCAAACTCGCAGCGAATGTTTTTTATGTTGAAAAGTCTGGCATAAGTTTCTCTTTATAGTTTATATATGAGAGATATATTTCAAAGGTGTTAATGATCTTAAAATATTTTAGATTTCTTATTCATTACTTCTTATGTAGTTTATCTATTCTTTTTTTTTATTTTCATTCCTCACTGGGGTATTTTTCCCCTATTGGAGCCCTTGGGCTTATAGCATCCTGCTCTTCCAACTAGGGTTGTAGCTTGGCTAATAATAATAATAATAATAATAATAATAATAATAATAATAATGATAGTAATAATATAATAATAACAATAAAAATAATAACAATAATTAGTTTATATAGGAAATATTAATTTTAATGGTACTGTTCTTAAAATATTTCATTTTTCCTCGTTTCCTTTCCTCACTGGAATATTTTCCCTATTGGATCCCCTGGGCTTATAGCATCCTGCTTTTCCAACTAGGGTTAGAGCTTAGCAAGTAATAATAATAATAATAATAATAATAATAATAATAATAATAATAATAATAACAATTACCAATGAAGTATCTGTAATGATTTAGCAAAATCAGTAAATAAAAAATATACATCTAAAGCTATTGGACTAATCAGCTATTCCGTTTAAAACAGCAACAGTGAGCAATATTAATAAGCTACTTAATAGCACTGCAGTAGCAACTAAAAGTAGCATTTGATTCCAGGAAGCTAAAAAATTAAGCTATAAGTAGCATTGTAAAAGTTCTTAATATGCTACTCAATCAAATATTAATTCAAAATTCAAAAATTCAAATATTCAAAATACTTAATTCAAAATTCAAAAAATTAAATTA
>NC_090727.1:129967476-129972432 GCF_036898095.1 Palaemon carinicauda | reverse complement strand
TAACCCCTTGAGTGAAATTGAATTTGTTTACTATCTTCGTGTTGTCAGGTGTATGAGGAAAGAGGAGAATGTGGAAAGAATAGGCCAGACTATTTGGTGTATGTGTAGCCAAAGGAAAAAGGAGCTGTAACCAGAGAGGGCTCCAATGTAGTATTATCTAGCCAGTCACAGGACCCAATAAC
The DNA here is from genome assembly GCF_036898095.1 of Palaemon carinicauda. NCBI lineage: Eukaryota > Metazoa > Arthropoda > Malacostraca > Decapoda > Palaemonidae > Palaemon > Palaemon carinicauda. The sequence continues at coordinate 129,972,250 of NC_090727.1, read as the reverse complement.
TATCTGGCGGTAGTATCTTAACGGGTGGCTAGTGCCATGACCAACCTACTACACTTTGGGTTGGAAATACTGGGCGAGCGTCAGTGTTACCAACTCCACGTAAGAGTTCAACCATATTCATTTCTCAGTTATAGATTCAAGGATATTTAGATTTTGGTGACATTGGCTAAAACTAGACCGATTATCAGCGTTACTATTTCAATGTCATGTAAAAAATCCTTTATGAATAAGAAGAAATCTCTTCATCAATAGTCACAACAATAAGGAAATTTTTATCTGGTAACACAAGTTCCTATACAAGTATCAACACTGAAACTAAGAATTGGGCATGAAATGCTTCTCCTTCTTCTTTTTATTCTTCAATGTTTCTAAATTCAAGGAAATTTCTAATGGGTACCACTGGTTCCTACACTTAAAAGCGTAAGTGTAGCCAATTTCACATGAGCAGAAGTCTTTCTATTAGCCCATATAATCTCCTATGAATTTGGAGGATCATATATATATATATATATATATATATATATATATATACATATAAATACTGTATATATATATATATATATATATATATATATATATATTATATACATACATATATATATATGTATATACATACATATATATATATATGTATATACATATATGTATATATATATATAGAAGTAAAATCAACACAATACTAGGATCGAACCCTAATCTCTTCCAATGAAAGGCAAGGTTGCTGTGAGTGTGCTCGATATTGGATGCTACTAATACTTCATACATTAATCGCCAAGAAACCCCTAAAAGCTATCCTAATGGGAGGAATTTCAAAAGATGATAGATTTGAATGGAGAAAGCAGATGTGTAGGACTGAAAATGAATATGAGTAAAACTAGGAAAATTTTCAATTAAAATGCAGATAGACAACAAATAAGAGTTATGGACGAACTTCTACAGATTGTTAATGAATATAAGTACTAAGAACAGACAGTAAGTGTTTCCCCATGACACGAAAATGAGATTAAAAGAAAGATATTTACGGGATGGAGAGCTTTTGGTAAACAAAATGTGATTATGAAAAGTAAAAGACAACTTTCTCTAAAAAGAGAGTATTTAATGAGATGGCCCTACCAGTATTAACTTATGCATCAGAAACTTGGAGCCTTACTAAAGCCTTAAACATAAGCTAGTTACAACTCAAATAGCTACTGAAAGACTAATAAAGGGAATAAAGGACAGAAAAAGAGCAACATGAATACGAGAGAAAACTTAAGAAGAGGATATTCTAATACACAGGTAAGAAAGAGAAATGAACTCGGGCAGGACATATAATGAGAATTACTTATAGTAAATTTACATTAATAATAACAGAATGCGTTCCTGGAGATTGCAAAAGAAGATGGGGAAGGAAGAGAAGACGATGGATTGGCGAGCTATGAAAATTTGCGGGGAAAGACTGGCATAGCTAGACTATAAGCAGGCGAGATTGGGGAGGACATGTCTAAGGTAATTGTTCTGCAGTAGACGAGTTACGGATAATGATGAATATCTATTTAATGTTGCTATTGTTCTTAAACTTCTTTTGTAGTCTATTTCTTTATTTACTTTCCTCACTAGGCTATTTTCCCTGTTGGAGCTCTCGGGTTTATAGCATCTTACTTTTCTAACTAGGGTTGTAGCTTAGCAAGTAATAATAATAATAATAATAATAATAATAATAATAATAATAATAATAACACATGGAAATATATATATATATATATATATATATATATATATATATATATGTGTGTGTGTGTGTGTAGGCTACATATATGTAAATATATATACATATATATATATATATACACACATGTAAATATATATATATATATATATATATATATATATATATATATATATACACACATATATATGTATATATATACATATATATATATATATATATATATATATATATATATATATATATATATGTATATATATATATATATATATATATATATATATATATATATATATATATATATATATATCCAATCTAAGAAATAACAATCACCTACAACACCCAGTTTTATGCTAAATCTACTACATAGCATATGGTCACCATATTCCAAACCTCACCAGCATAATAAAACAATAAAAAAAAAGAAAAAAAAAATCCCAACATCTGTGGAATCAGGAATGAGGAATCTGAAAGGCTTAGGAATCGTCCAGGTGTTGATTGGAATCCAGCCAGGTGTGACGTCATAGCAAACACGAAACGCAGAACAATTAATGTTTGAGTCATCTCAAAAATTCCAGGAATTCCAACCATTCCTGAAGCGTTAGTCAGGGCGTTCCAGGATTCAGGTGGACTGGATAGGATGTCCTGAGGTGGGTGTTTTTGTTAGTTATAAATAAACACAGAGAAGATGGATAAACAATAAAAATTAATTAATTAAAAATAAACAATGAGTGGGATTGTGTGGAGGTGCGTGTTCCTGTTAGTTATAAATAAACACAGAGAAGATGGATAAGCAAATAAATAAATTAATTAAAAAATAAACAATTCTCCAAGATGTGGACAGTCTTGTTAGTTCTTATAAATAAATAAAGAAACTATTGATAAACAATTAAATAAATAAATTAGGAATAAACAAGTTGATTAAACAAACACAATTAAAAAAGGTAACAGTGACCTTAAGTACACAGAAACAATATTATTTAATAAAAAACACAAACAAATTGAGTAAAAAAAACACAATTAAAAAAAGGTTACAGTGACCTTGAAGTACACAGAAACAATATTTGAAAAAAAAAAACATCAACATAACAACAAATATATTACTAGTCTACTAAAATTAATTCATATCTCGTTATTTATAACCAAACAAAGAAATCATGGATAAAAAATAGATAAATGAATTAGAAATAAACAAAGAGATTAAAAATATAATAAAAAAAGTTAACTGACCTTGAGGAAACAAGTTTCAAAAAAAAAAAAAAAAAAAAAAAAAAAAAAAAAAAAAAAACTAACAGATTACTAAAATCCACTTTCTCGGCAACACGTAACTACCAAAATTAAACATACATTCAAAATACTTCCATATAACAGACACAGATGCGCTTCCCCCGACACGAACGGAGAAGACGGGACACGTGCGGAGGTTACCTTTAAGCACGTGCATGGAATGGACATCTGTTAGGACAGCTGTTGTTCACTTAACGCCTGACACTTTATAGCTGGTTGTGGCCCAATTGTGCTATCGGCATCTTGCCCCGTCTGTCGCAGGACGCTTGTTTTACGCAGGGCCGTAGAGATAACATAAAAAAACGCATGAAGGTCGCTGCGTATAAACACACACACACATAAATACATACATAATATATATATATTTATATATATATATATATATATATATATACACACATATATATAGTATACTATAAAGGCGATATATATATATATATATATATATATAATATATGTATACATATTTTATATATATATAGTATATATACGCTATATATATGTATGTATGTATGCGTATATATATATATATATATAAATTATATATATATATATATATATATATATATATATATATAGATATATATATATTATATATATATATATATATATATGGTGGTAACACCATTGCCTGGTGATTGGCAAACTGGGGATGGGGTTCAAGTCCCACTTAAACTCGTTAGTCCCTTTGGTCGCTACAACATCACCATCCTTGAGAGCTAAGGATGGGAAGTTTGGGGTAACCTATAGGTCTATCTGCTGAGTCATCAGCAGCCATTGCCTGGCCCTCCTTGGCGTCCTAATTTGGGTGGAAAGAGTGCTTGGGTCCTGATCATATGTAATATGGCCAATCTCTAGGGTATTGCGCTGCTTGATAGGGCAATGTTACTGTCCCTCACCTCTGCCATTCTTGATCGGCCTTTTAACCTTTAAATATTACGCAGAACTGTTTATAATAACCTTCAGATATTTCCTTCCAAATAGCAAAATCTCTATTATTATTATTATTATTATTATTATTATTATTATTATTATTTGCTAAGCTACAACCCTAGTTGGAAAAGCAGGATGCTATAAGCCCAGGGACCAGAACAGGGAAAATAGCCCAGTGAGGAAAGGAAACAAGGGGAAATAAAATATTTTAAGAATAGTAACAACATTAAAATAAATATTTCCTATAATAACTATAAAAGCTTTAACAAAACCAGAGGAAGAGAAATAAGATAGATTAGTGTGCCCGAGTGTACCCTCAAGCAAGAAATTCTAATTCAAGACAGTGGAAGACCATGGTACAGAGGATATGGCACTACCCATGACTAGAGAACAATGGTTTGATTTTGGAGTGTCCTTCTCCTAGAAGAGCTGCTTATCACAGCTAAAGAGTCTCTTCTACTCTTACCAAGAGGAGAGTGGCCACTGAACAATTACAGTGCAGTAGTTAACCCCTTGGGTGAAGAAGAATTGTGTTGTCAAGTGTATGAGAACAGAGGAGAATATATAAAGAATAAGCCAGATTATTCGGTGCATGTATAGGCAAGGGGAAAGTGAACCGTAACCAGAGAGAAGGATACGATGTAGTACTATCTGGCCAGTCAAAGGGCCCTAGTTTTTTTTTTTTTTTTTTTTTTTTTTTTGCCCGCATTCCTACCATACCAGAAACGAACGCCCAAATGTTAAGTAATTAGAATATTAATTATCAACGCATCTGTGGTGCTGACTCGGCCCACCAGAGACCCCAGGTGTCAAATGTTGATATTTGCGCCGGGGGGGGGGGGTCAC
>NC_090727.1:129957476-129962476 GCF_036898095.1 Palaemon carinicauda | reverse complement strand
CCTTTTCTTAGAAAATATTTCTTAATTTTGAGCAATATTAGTTCAGCCCTTTTTATCAAGCCATCTAAATTTTCTATTTGATCAGCCAAAAGAACTTGGGTGTCATCAGCGTATTGAATTAGCAAGCAGTTTTCTATGTATTTAATCATGTCATTAACGTAGACTAAAAACAGAATTGGACCTAGGACAGATCCCTGTGGGACTCCAAATTCAAACCTTTTCAATGCAAGAATTTACGTCTCCTAATCTAACTACCTGACTTCTATCCTTCAAGTAATCCTGAAACCAGAACGTATCAATGTAATGTTCCTTAAGAGATTTACACAATTTCATCATGGTTGACACTATCAAATGCCTTTGATAGAGAGAGAGAGAGAGAGAGAGAGAGAGGAGAGAGAGAGAGAGAGAGAGAGAGAGAGAGGAGAGACTTACTGACTTATTAGTTTTCCTGAATAACCAGAGAGAGAGAGAGAGAGAGAGAGAGAGAGAGAGAGAGAGAGAGAGAGAGAGAGAAAGAGAGAGTGAGAGAGAGACTTCATTTTTTTCTGGATAATTACACATAAAAACTCCTTTATTGCATAAACCGTAAGAAACTGTTGCATTCAAACTTCAAAAGGCAACAACTATAATTTACGTCAAATTTGAGCTAAGAATAGAAAACAGAAATACAACCACTCTCTATTTTACATCAATAAGGGTTCTGATGGCCTATTGGAAACGTCCCTACCTGGCGTTATGCTGGACGGGAGGTCGAGACCCGCTCAATCTCTATAGATTCTTGTAGTGTCAGCAAGCTCACCATCCTTACGAGCTAAGGATATGAGGTTTTGGGAAAAACACTGCCTGGCCGTTCCTGGCCCTAGGTTAGGTGTAGAGAGGGGCTTGGGGCGCTAATCATATACTGTACATGTGGTCAGTTTCTAGGGCATTTTCACTGTCTCCTGCCTCTGCCATTATGAGCGGCCTTTAAACCTTAAAACAACTCGACTCGCTATCCATGGTTAATCCATATCATTTTTTTTTTCAGTCATTTTAATCTATCCTCCTCTTCCTCTTTTTAATTTCTTAGTTGCCCCTATCTCCTTTTATACTCTCAGCTTACTTATATGACTTCTCCTCTTCCTCTTCTTCATAATTTCTCTATTGACCTTTCGTTCTCCTTCCCTCCTTTTCTATAACTTTTATCTATCCCCCTCTTCCTCTTCTTACTAATTCCTTTATTGCACTTTCTCTGTTCTCCTTCCTTTCTTTTCTATAATTTTCATCTATCCCCCTCTTCTTCTTCTTACTAATCTCTTTGTTGCCCATTCCTCTTATCCTCCCGCCATTTAACTAGAATCTGTATATATCTTTCGCTTTCTCTTCTTACTAATTTCTTTGTTTTCCCTTTCTTCTCTACCTCTCTTCCACTTTTTTTCCTACAATTTTCATCTATTCTACTTTTACTCTTCTTATTAATTTCTTCGTTGCCCAATTCTAATCTTCCTCCCCTATTTTTTTTCCTTTCACGTTGGCTTATCGATCTCTTCCTCTTCCTACTAATTTCTTTGGTTCCCTTTCTCCTCTACTCCTCTTCTCCCTTATTTTATCCTTTTTCGCCTATTCCCTCTTCCTCTTCTTAATAATTTCTTCGTTTCCCTTTTCCCTTCTTCCTCCCACCTGTTTTCAATAATTTTTATGTGTTCTTTTCTTCTTACGAATTGCTTTGTTTCCCCTTTTCCCCTATGTCTTTTTCTCATATTTTTTTTCAATCCTTTTCACCTATCTCCGTCTTCCTCTTACTAATTTCTTTGTTGACTTCCACCCTTTTGTCTATTGTTTTTATCAATCCTCTTCTTACCATTTTCTTCCTTGCCCATTTCTTCTCTTCCTAACCCCCCTTCCCCCCAACTCTCAGGTAAGCAAGACACCTGGCCTCCCTTAACGAAGACATTATTAGCCTCTAATTGGTTATCTCTCCACCCGCTGAATGAGCTGGTTACCTTTTTACATTTTTATTATCTCTCTTTATTCCCCCCCGTCTCATAATTCCTTTTTCTCGTCTAGGCCTAAAGACTAATCATCTCTGTGCAACGCTTGCTTTTATTAATTAAGAGATAATTTCTATTTTAAGGTTTTTGGTTAAAAAGAATATCATTGAATATACAGTAGTTATAGCATACGGGGTAAATTCGTATTTTATTATTAATTTATAATATAATTCAGGCGAATAATTTTTTTTAGGTTCTCGGTAAAAAACGCAGGTTGGAGAATATCATTAGATATAGCAAAAACGACGAATATATATTTTATTGTTAATTCATAATATATTACACTAAGGGAAAACTGACCATTATACCAAAGAAATATTTGCTAAACGTTCTAGATATATTATGAATATTACGAGAATATTTTGAAAAAACTTTAAATATACGAATTATACAATAATTATTATTTACTGTCTAAACAATAAAAAATTTTAAGAACACTATATTATTATTATTATTATTATTATTATTATTATTATTAGTAGTAGTAGTAGTAGTAGTAGTAGTAGTAGTAGTAGTAGTAGTAGTATTATCATTATTATTGTTATCATTATTATTATTACTAGTGTACGAGACCCATCAAAATGACAACTGAATATTAAGACAGATATGCACACACGCACGCACCACTCCCACCAGGGTATAGCTACTCCCTCTCAATCCTACCCAAAGGGACGAGGAGACCCCGAATAGTTAAAACGTCTGGCAATGCAACTGAGCGTAACCGGATATATATATATATATATATATATATATATATATATATAGATATATATATATATATATATATATATACAGATCTGTGTGTTTATAGGCTACACACACATATATATATATATATATATATATATATAGAGAGAGAGAGAGAGAGAGAGAGAGAGAGAGAGAGAGAGAGAGAGAGAGAGAGAGAGAGAGAGAGAGAGAGAGAGAGAGAGGTTATTAGCCAAACTACAGGCCTGGTTGGAAAAGCAGAATGCTACAAGCCAAAGGAATCCAACAGGAATATATATATATATATATATATATATATATATATATATATATATATACATATATATATATATATATATTTATATATATATATATATATATATATATATATATATATATATATATACATACAGGCCCACTGTTATACAAGTAATGAATAGGAAATATAAAACATTTTAAAATGAGCAAAAACGTTAAAATAAACCCGTTATATATAAGCATCCCTCTATAGCATGATCATACATAACATCATAATCACCGTGTACATAATCATATTGAGCATAACGAAACATAAGAGCGTGAAGAATCATGAATGGATTTATGGGCGTGATTAAACGCTCCTGGCTAAGGAGCGTGTGGGCTTTTAGCATCGGACGGAGCATGGCTAGGAATCCTGAATAGAAGGATAATAATATTGTTGAGTTTGCATATTTATTTATTATTATTATTATTATTATTATTATTATTATTATTATTATTAGCCAAGCTACAACCCTAGTTGGAAAAGCAAGATGCTATAAGCCCAAGGGCTCCAATAGGGAAAAATAGCCCAGTGAGGAACGGAAATAAGGAAATGAAACAGAGCAATGGCTAGGAATCCTGAATAGAAGGATAATAATATTGTTGAGTTTGCATCTTTATGTATTATTATGGTTATTATTACTAGCCAAGCTACAACCCTAGTTGGAAAAGCAAGATGCTATAAGCCCAAGGGCTTCAATAGGGAAAAATAGCCCAGTGAGGAAAGGAAATGAGGAAATAAATAAATGATGTCAACATCAACATCATCTCCTCCTACGTAAATGTTTTTACGTTGAACAGGCTGACATAAGTCTTTTTACAGTTTATATTATGAAATATCTGTTTTGATGTTGTTACTGTTTTTAAAATATTTTATTTCAATTGTTCATTATTTCTCATATCGTTTATCTATTTCCTTTAATCACTGGGTTAATTTTTCCTGTTGGGGTCTTTGGGCTTATAGCATCTTGCTTTTCCATCTAGGGTTGTAGCTTAGCTAGTAATAATAATAATAATAATAATAATAATAATAACAATAATAATAATAATAATAAAAATATTGACGCAAAGGACCTCGGTTAAATTTCGCCAGTCGTCTCTATCTTGAGCCTTTAAATCAATACTTCTCTATTCATCATCTTCTACTTCACTCTTCATAGTCCTCAGCCATGTAGGCCAGGGTCTTCCAACTCTTTTAGTACCTTGTGGAGCCCAGTTGAAAGTTTGGTGAACTAATCTCTCTTGGGGAGTGTGAAGAGCGTGCCCAAACCATCTCCATCTACTCCTCACCATGATCTCATCCACATATAGCACACGAGTAATCTCTCTTATAGTTTTATTTCTGATCCTGTCCTGCCATTTAACTCCCAATATCCTTTGGAGGGCCTTGTTCTCAAATCTACTAAATCTGTTTGATATTGTTTCATTGGCATACCACGATTCATGTATATATGTGTATGTATATATATGTATGTATCTATATATGTATGTATGTATATATATACATATATATATATATATATATATATATATTTTATATAAATATATATTATCTGTATATATATATATGTGTATATATATATGTATATATATATATATATATATATATATATATATATATATATATATATATGTGTGTGTGTGTGTGTGTATGTGCGCGCGTGCGTGCGTGTGTTTGTGTGATACGATAGTGTAGACAGATATATACAATTACAAAAACACAAATGAAGAACTACAAGCTACAAAAGTAATTACAGTTCACGAACTATTTCATATATGTTTAAAGATTTATATGCTTCCATCGTGTTCAAGAAAAGCTTTATCCCAGCTGTGACCAGATTGTGGAATGATCTTCATAATCGGTGGAACGTTAGAAATTTAAACTTTTTGACAAGGTTGACGTAAGTTGTTTTATAGTTTATATATGACTGATTTAATTTAACGTTGTTACTGATCTTGAAA
>NC_090727.1:129944976-129952476 GCF_036898095.1 Palaemon carinicauda | reverse complement strand
TTTAAGAGAAATTGGCATTTTACATTTCATAATCTCATCTTGTTTATCAAAGGCTTTCCATCACATGCTTTTTACTTTTTTAGAGAAATTGGCATTTTACTTTTCATAATCTCATATTGTTTATCAAAGGCTCTCCATCACATGCTTTTTACTTTTTAAGAGAAATTGGCATTTTACATTTCATAATCTCATCTTGTTTATCAAAGGCTTTCCATCACATGCTTTTTACTTTTTTAGAGAAATTGGCATTTTACTTTTCATAATCTCATATTGTTTATCAAAGGCTCTCCATCACATGCTTTTTACTTTTTAAGAGAAATTGGCATTTTACATTTCATAATCTCATCTTGTTTATCAAAGGCTTTCCATCACATGCTTTTTACTTTTTTAGAGAAATTGGCATTTTACTTTTCATAATCTCATATTGTTTATCAAAGGCTCTCCATCACATGCTTTTTACTTTTTAAGAGAAATTGGCATTTTACATTTCATAATCTCATCTTGTTTATCAAAGGCTTTCCATCACATGCTTTTTACTTTTTTAGAGAAATTGGCATTTTACATTTCATAATCTCATCTTGTTTATCAAAGGCTCTCCATCACATGCTTTTTACTTTTTAAGAGAAATTGGCATTTTACATTTCATAATCTCATCTTGTTTATCAAAGGCTTTCCATCACATGCTTTTTACCTTTTTAGAGAAATTGGCATTTTACTTTTCATAATCTCATATTGTTTATCAAAGGCTCTCCATCACATGCTTTTTACTTTTTTAGAGAAATTGGCATTTTACATTTCATAATCTCATCTTGTTTATCAAAGGCTCTCCATCACATGCTTTTTACTTTTTTAGAGAAATTGGCATTTTACTTTCATAATCTCATCTTGTTTATCAAAGGCTCTCCATCACATGCTTTTTACTTTTTTTTTAGAGAAATTGGCATTTTACATTTCATAATCTCATCTTGTTTATCAAAGGCTCTCCATCACATGCTTTTTACTTTTTTAGAGAAATTGGCATTTTACATTTCATAATCTCATCTTGTTTATCAAAGGCTCTCCATCACATGCTTTTTACTTTTTTAGAGAAATTGGCATTTTATATTTCATAATCTCATCTTGTTTATCAAAGGCTCTCCATCACATGCTTTTTACTTTTTTAGAGAAATTGGCATTTTACATTTCATAATCTCATCTTGTTTATCAAAGGCTTTCCATCACATGCTTTTTACTTTTTTAGAGAAATTGGCATTTTACATTTCATAATCTCATCTTGTTTATCAAAGGCTCTCACAAGCTTATCATTCTTTACATTTCGGTCTCATGTCCTGGCTAAATTCTAAATGTCTGTCCTAAGTACCTATATTCATTAACAATGAGTTTCGTCCATAACCCTTCTTTGTTATTTCTGCAAGTTTTGACAGAGTCAAAAGCTTTCTCATAGTCTATAAATGCCATACATTATTGTTTGGAATATTCTGTTGATTTTTTCATTAACTGGTTAATTACATGGATTTAGTGAGCTGTTGAATACCCACTTCTAAAGCCTGCCTTTCTCTTGGTTGATTAAAATCTAGCTGTCTTTCTATTCGGCCTAATATGATCTTTGTAAATATCTTATATAATACGGAGAGTAAACATTTTGAGCGGTAATTTTTCAAGTATTTTGTCACTCTCTATTATTATTATTATTATTATTATTATTATTATTATCAATTGCTTAGCTACAACCCTAAATTTATAGCAGGATGCTATAAGCCCAGGGGCTCCAACAAAGGAAAATTCACCTTTATGGTGAATTAATATAATGAAGAAGTCTTTCAAAGCTGTAAGTATAGAGCACTCTTGCTTTTCCAACTAGGGTTGTAGCTTGGCTAATAATAATAATAATAATAATAATAATAATAATAATAATAATAATAATAATAATAATATAGTGTAGAGTTCAGCCAGTTTAACAACTATGAAATATTCTCCATTTATTATTAAATCAATTGTTAGCATATATATATATATATATATATATATATATATATATATATATATATATATATATATATATACATTCATACATCTATATCTACATATGTGAATACACATAACCACCGTAGAATTAATCGAACTCTTCTTATTATCATTTTTATTCCATTTATCATTAATATTAATAAAAACACACTAACAACAATGACGTTTACACACATACGTATTTTTCATAAGAATACTATAAGAATAGCATATCAATGCCATACACACACACACACACACACACACACACACACACACACACACACACACATAAATGAGTATCATCAATGAAAAATTTTCTATTATATATCGTATAATGATTTTCACTATGAAAATATTGGAATTAATCAAATTCAACCAAGAATGAAGACATTAGAAAAAAATCTCTCTCTCTCTCTCTCTCTCTCTCTCTCTCTCTCTCTCTCTCTCTCTCTGAACGTCGTGGAATAATAATATTCCTTCTAATACTATATTGAGTGAATTTGTTCCCCTCCACGACATAGCTTTGGAATAACAAATTCTGGAATTCTGTTTTAGTGACCTTTAAATTCGACATTTGCTGTGACCTTAGAATGAGTTAATCACTAAAAAATTCTAGCAATGGGTTTATCAGCCTCAGAGAGAGAGAGAGAGAGAGAGAGAGAGAGAGAGAGAGAGAGAGAGAGAGAGAGAGAGAGAGAGAGAGCATAACTTTTTCTTTCTAACAATGGAGAAAAAAATGCAAACAGTTTTATGGTCGTTAATATAACTGCATATTTTTTGCGTGTGCGTTCGAATGTGTGTATGTGTGCGTATGTGTATACGCGCATATATAAAATACATAACCGGGGCACTTGGCGTAGTTTTTTATATATAATTTTTATTCGTTCGCGCGCCAGCCGCCAATGCGTCCGAAATGAATGAAAAGGTGTATATTAAAATAAAATCTTTTTTTAGTAATATAATAGTTTTTCCCTTCATGTAACTTCTTCTGTTTGTAATTCCATTAAAGAAATATATAATAATTGTTGTATTATGTACAGTTTAAAATAAATAATGAAATAAAAGAAAAGAAACTATTATTAAATTTATCTTCTTCGGACACACCCTCAGACGCTTGGGGACGGGGTAGGGGAGAGACGGGTGCCTCAACCTCCCATGTAGAGACGGAGAGAAACGGAAAGCATAATTCACCGTTTTATTTTATTTCTCTTCGTTCCGGTCTATGTTCCCAATTTGGGTCCACTTCGGCCCATTTCTTTGTCTAGTGACGTTTGACCCGAAATTATGACCCAAAGGGTTACGCTCAAGATTTTACACGAATTTTGCGCGGAATTCATTCGGTCTGATCATGTGTGAAGGACCCCGGGGGTTGGGGAGGTAGGAGGAGGTTGGCAATGACGATAGGCCATGTTCGGTGCCCCAAGACAGGGCATTGGGGCATGTTCGGTAGGTTTGAATTATGGAGGATAACTGGGACAAAGCTGATTTATTGTAATGGACGTTTTACTTAGGGCTTTAGTGTAGGATATGGCTTTTAAGCTGCTAGGCCGTAGGCCGATGTGGAAAGTAGGCCTACAATCCATATCTTTTTCGTGATTACAACTTTTATTAATACCTAAAACTACTCAATAACGAACATTTATGAACATTTACATAGAATTCGCGACAAATATGCAACAAGGAATAAATGAAATTCAAATTTATGCACAGACCTTGTTTACGAAATCCGGCAAGGCGTGGTCTTCCCCAGCAAATATGGTTCCCCCCAGGTATTGTAAAGGACCCTAGCGATCCTTCGGTCATGTAGGACTATTGCATTGTCCACGCAGTCCTCCCTTTGGTCTTTCCACTGAAGATTATGTCCTTTTACTGTCTCCCCTCTTCAGGAGGTCCAAGAGAAGTCGGCTAAAATTACAAATTAGTTTGAATAAACTGGTGCGTAAAAACAGAACCTTTGACGACATTGTACGTGTAGGCCCACCTGGTGCCTATTTGCTTTTTTTTTTTTTTTTTTTTTTGGTCTGATATTTTTCTACGTTTTTGTGATGTTATTTTCAGATGGCAAAGAATGGGTGTCAAATATCCACTTCTGCATAATTCAAAAGAGGTTTGAGGTTTGAATACACACGTTGTGTATTTTTCTTTTGTGTGTTTCTACAGAATTGGGTGAGGGTTATTTGTATGAGAATATCCAAGTTTTATATATAGAGGATATGCAGATATTAAAATTGCTTGAGGGTACACTCGGGCACACTGTCCTATCTTGTTTCTCTGCCTCTTGATTTGTCTAGTTTTTAATTTATATATATATATATATATATATATATATATATATATATATATATATATATATATATGAAAGCTATTTTAATGTTGTTACTGTTTTTAGAATATTTTATCAATTGTTCATTACTTCTCTTGTAGTTTATTTATTGCCTTATTTCCTTTCCTGACTGGGCTATTTTTCCCTGTTGAAGCCCTTGAAATTATAGCATCCTGCTTTTCCAACTAGAGTTATAGCTTAGCTTGTAATAACAATAATGATAATAAAAAATAATAATAATAATAATAATGATAATATATGTATACATACATGTGTATGTATTGTGTGTGCAACTGTGTATGTATATTTTTTTATTTAAATAATGAACGTGGGCAAAACATATAATGAGAATGACGGATAATAGTTGTAAATTAAGAATAACAGAATGGGTCTCTAAAGATTGCGAACAAAGCAGGGGAAGGAAGAGAAGACGATGGATAGAAAGATAATAAACAGACGACAGAGGAAGAACATGTCAGAGACCTTTGTCTTGCAGTTGACTACAAACGGCCGATGATATATATATATATATATATATATATATATATATATATATATATATATATATATATATATATATATATATATGATGCAAGTAAAACTGTAAGCCTATTATGTCCTATTCCAAATAACATAATCAATATAGGTTCCATAGTAATGTTAAAATTATATTTAAATTGCCCAATTATATATATATATATATATATATATATATATATATATATATATATATATATATATATATATATATATATATATATATATATTTAAGTTACCAGGGAATATTTTCTGGTATGACAGTTAGAAAAAGCAAATGATTTCTCTCCACCCAAGCTAGGACCAGGTAGAGCCAGGCAATGGGGCTGATACCTCAGAAGGTAGACCTATAGCTTATAGTCTCCTCCCAACCCCTAACCATAGCTCACAAGGATGGTGAGGTTTGCAAATGCTACGAGAAACTATCGATCTTGAAACGTTTCGAACTCCAGTGCAGTAGATTGCCAGGCAGGGACGTTTTTCAATTCATGAGCAACATTTAAACTAGGTCTTTATAGGGCTAGGTCTTAAGGGGGAAGAATGATGAAATAATGGAAGTAGATATGATGATGATAATAATAATAATAAGAATAATAATAATGATAAAAATAATACTAATAATGATGATAATAATAATAATAATAATAATGATAAAAATAATACTAATAATGATAATAATAACAAGAATAATAATAATAAGGATAATAATAATACTAATAAGGATAATAATACTGGTAATAAAAAATAATAAAAATATTAAGGACAATAATACTAATAATGATAGTAAAGATGATAAAATAATAATAATAATAATAATAATAATAATAATAATAATAATAATAATAATAAGTGCAAAGGGAAAAGGTAGGATGAGAAAATGTATTGAGCCAAATCTCCTATATCGAAGTAAAGTGTGGGAACTAAACATATCCAAGAAATATAATATAGAACTATTTAAATTAGTTTATATAATGCACACAGAAAATGAAGGATAAAAAGAGTGAGAAATGTTGAAATACAAATATTAGAATAAACGATGAAAGGATAGAAAATGGAAGAAATTTAAGGAGGTATAGCGGGTGGCGTCAGAGACTTGTTGAAACTAGAGTTATGGTGGATAATAATCTATAGGTGATTGATACAAGGTGTGTTTAGAGGGTCGAAGCGATATTCATGAATATTCTTTACCAAGAATCGGATTTTGGTGAAGATTTTGTAAAAATTAGATTTTTTTTTTTGAGGGAGAAACATATGGTGAGGTAACAACACTTACACACACATCAACAACAACAACAACAACAAATGCAGCCGTTTCTCGTCCACTGCAGGACAAAGGCCTCTGACATGTAAATTCATGAGTGGGGTTTGGCCAGTTTCCATCACCATGCTGGCCAGTGCGGACTGGTTTTTGTTATGAGTGGCCCTGACTAGTACAGCTATGCTCATCATGGCCATACGCAAACACTTTCAGCACGTTAAGATATCCCCTCTCACGCACGCACACAAACACACACAAACACATACATACAGTAATATGCTCTGAGAAAGCTTTTGCTTCTGTCAAAAGCTCAGCAGTAATGAAAGCCCTTCAAAGACAAGGAATAGATAAATCTTCTGTTAGAACACTTGAAGATATCTATACAAGGAAAACAGCAATCCTAAAATCAGGATCCTGCCTAAAACTACATAAAAATAGTGAGAAAATTCCAAATAAGAAAGGAGTTAGACAAGGAGACCCCCTCTCTACCAAATTATTCACAGCATGCCTATAAGAAATGATAATGGGAGATTCTGGTCTATTCGCTCACTGCAAACCCACCTACCATGAGTGGCCCTGACTAATACAGCTTTGCTGATCATGGTGATACACAAACCCTTTCACCACGTTAGGGTACCCCACTCACAAAGGGAGAGAGAGGCACACGGAAGCAAACACAACACACACACACACACATACACACACACATATATATATATATGTGTGTGTGTGTGTGGGTGTGTGTGTGTCTGTGAGTGTGTGTGTGTGTAGAATAGACTATGAGAAAGCTTTAGATTCCGTCAGAACCCCAGCAGTAATGAAATTCCTTCAAAGACAAGGAATAGATGAATCTTATAGTGGAACACTTGAAGATATCTATACAGGAAGTGCAACAATCCTAAAACTACACAAAGATAATGAGAAAACTCCGATTGAAAAGGGAGTTAGACAAGGAGACCCCCAGGTTGGCCTTTTCTGGCCCATAAAACTCCAAATTTGGCCCTTTTTCGTGCTAGGTAACTGAATTTGGCCTTTTTGAAATTGGTTAGCCTTAAATGCTATATTTTTGGCCTTTTTCTACTATTAGGTTGGCCTTTTAAAGCTGCCGTTGATCAGACTTTGGCCTTTTCTCATTTGGAAAACCTGGCAACCCTGCCCATCACTCCTAAGTTATTCACAACATGCTTAGAAGAAGTTTTTAAAAATTAAGACTGGAATTAATATTAATGGGGAATACCTTAACAATTTAAGATTAGCAGATGACATAGTTAAAATCAGGGAATCATGTGGGTAATTGCAAAAGATGATAGAAGATAAGATTTGAAGTGGAAGATATTCTAAGAACATGAAAGAAAAAGAAATGGACATGGGCAGG
>NC_090727.1:129927476-129934976 GCF_036898095.1 Palaemon carinicauda | reverse complement strand
AGAAATGTAGGACTGAAAATGAATATGAGTAAAACTAAGATAATGTTAACTGAAGATGTAGGAACATAAATAAGAGTTATAGAAGACCCTCTGGATATTGTTAATGAATATGCATACTTAGGACAGACAGTAAGTGTTTCCCTACGATACGGGATCAAAATTAAAAGAAGGATAAGCATGGGATGGAGAGCATTTGGTAAACAAAATAAGATTATGAAAACAAAATGCCACTTTCTCTAAAAAGAAAAGTATTTAATCAAATGGTCCTACCAGTATTAACTTTTGATCAGAAACTTGAAGCCTCACTAAATCTTTAGAACATAAGCTATTTACAACTCAAAGAGCAGTAGAAAGAATAAAGATTGGAATAACACTAGGAGGCAGAAAAAGAGCATTATAGATACGAAAGCAAACTAAAGTAGAGGATATTCCAAAAACATGTAAGAAAAAGAAATGGACTTGGGCAGGACATATAATGAGAATGACAGATAATAGATGGATATTAAGAATAACATAATGGGTCCCTAGAGATTGCGAAAGAAGCAGGGGAAGGAAGAGAAGATAATGGATCGACAAACTAAGGAAGTTTGCGGCCGTGGACTGGCATAGAAAGACCATAAACAGACGCAAGTGGAATGGCATATCTGAGGCCTTTGTTCTGCATGGACTAGTAACGGGTGATGATGATGAGATATATATATATATATATATATATATATATATATATATATATATGTATGTATGTATGTATGTATGAATGAATGTATGTATATATATATATATATATATATATATATATATATATATATATATATATATATATATATATATATATATATATATATATATAATTTTAGTCATTTACAAGAATAGATGTTCTAGAAGTTCCAGTAATGTAAGAAGTAATCCTATAACTATTAGATCAAGGATGAACGCCCATACACCCCATACAGAGAACATGAACAACAACTGGTTCATAGACCCATAGAGAACTTCCCAATAGCTTTTCAAAATGCCCATCACCGTTGCAAAATTTCATCATCAACATTATCATCTCCTACGCCTATTGACGCAAAGGGCCTCGGTTAGGTTTCGCCATTCGTCTTTATCTTGAGCTTTTTATTGAATACTTCTCCATTCATCGTCTCCTACTTCGCGCTTCGTAGTTCTCAGCCATATAGGCCTGGGTCTTCCAATTCTTCTAGTGCCTTGTGGAGCTACATTTACCTTTGCATAAAGCATGATATAAACTTTATTATTATTATTATTATTATTATTATTATTATTATTATTATTATTATTATTAGCTAAGCGACAACCCTAGTTGGAAAAGCCAGATGCTCTAAACCCAAGGGCTCTAATAGGGAAAAATAGCCCAGTGAGGAAAGGAAATACGGATATAAATAACCGATATGAGAAATAATTAACAATTAATAAAATATTTCAAAAACAGTAACATCAAAACAGATATTTCATAATATATAGACTATAAAAAAATGTCAGTCTGTTCAACATAAAAACATTTGCTGCAAGTTTGAACTTTTGAAGTTCTACCGATTCAACTACCCGATTAGGTATATCATTCCACAACTTGGTCACAGCTGGAATAAAACTTCTAGAATACTGTGTAGGATTGAGCCTCATGATGGATAATAATAAATCTCTTCCATATCATTATTTCTTCCAATTTGTCTTAATAGCCTTCAGCTATTCAGAGCTGGCATATTAAGTCTTAAAACTTTTCCACTGATTTTTTTTTCGTTCTCTCTGTATGGCCAGACCATCTCAATCCAGGGTTCTTCTCATACTTTCCCTTTGACTAACCTTCATCACATCGATTTATTTCTACATTTATTATCCTTTTAGGGTTTTGCTGGCCGATGTGGTAACGTCCCTGACTGCTGAACGCCATACTTGGGGTTAGAGTCCCGCTCAAACTCGTTACTTCCTTTGGTCACTACAACCTCATCATCCTAGTGAGCTAAGAATGAGGGGTTTGGGAGAGCCTATAGGTCTATCTGCTGAATCACCAGCAGCCATTGCCTGGCCCTCCCTGGTCCTAGCTTCGGTGGAGAGAGGACTTGAGCGCTGATCATAATGTATATATGACCAGTCTCTAGGGCGTTGTCCTGCTCGCTAGGGCAATGTCACTGCCCCTTGCCTTTGCCATTCATGAGCGACCTTCAAGAGTCTTTTTATAGTTTATTTATGACATATTTGATTTTGATGTTGTAAATAGCTTATATATGACATGTCTGTTTTGACGTTATTACTTATTTTAGAATGATTTATTGTTAATTTGTTCTCTTCATTTATTTATTTCCTTATTTCCTTTCCTCACTGGGTTATTTTTCCCTGTTGGAGCCCTTGGGCTTATAGCATCTTGCTTTTCCAACTAGGGTTGTAGCTTGGATAGTAATAATAATGATAATAATAATAATTACTTCTTTTCTTATTCATGATCCCCATTTAATTTCCATAAAGTAGAGTTGGCTCAACAATACCATATTAGGTCACAACTATAAACAAAATATATCTAACAATATTAATCCTTTAAAAAAACTTAACTTGCTAATATTTCTTTAGAATCCCTCATTCTCAAATAACTATAAAATATAAATACTTTAACTTCAATGAACAATATCATAAACTTTACTTACATTACCAATAGGTCTATAGACCAAGATACTCTATAGACCTATACTATTTACATAAGTCTATCGGAAACGATACTCCATGGTCCTTGACCTATTTATAGGCATATATCATCAGGGCAATATTTACCATTACATACATTTGTATGGCCATCAAACGGAAAACGGACATATCCTTTTTTTTATCCGAAATACAATTTACATAATCCGTATTGTGGGCCACATTAGTACCGCCATTTACCGGATTTTGTGGCAATTTTCCCGAATTTTTGGGGTTATTTGAGGAAGCTTGCCACGTGCTCCCCTCCCTTGCACCACCCTCTCTCTCTCACTTATATCCCTCCCTCCCTTATATCTTCCTCTCCCTCCCTTATATCGTCTACTCTCTCCCCCTCTCCCTCTTGTGTTCACTCTCTTTCGAAGACTTGTCAGTTAAGCGATGAGGCGCCTACTGCCACCTATCGTTCATTACGAAACTTTGCGTTCGCCAAATTTTATAATTTCTTCTAATTCTATTATACGTATAAATAAACCATACCAATAAAATCTATATTAAAAACTAATAAAAACAATTGCATTTATCATAGCATGAATACTAACAATAATAAAAACTATACTAATTTCTCAATGAAAGATATGGTCACTGAAAGAAACGAAAAACAGTGAAAAAATCCCTCCGGGCTCTGACCCTAAAGCCATCTGGCGCGTGGAGAGTTGTCACTTAGTGTATATCCGGACCCTTATTCCTCCCTCCACGCGATGAAAGAAAAAAACCACCTGTCACTTCTTCCGATTCAGTGTGCAATAACTTCTAATATTTCTTGGGTTAATTTTGAAACCACAGAGAATATGAATAAGCTTTTTTATTTTATTATATTATTGTAGATTTAACAGGTTGAGGAAAAGATATATTTTTTTAATGCTTCGCGTACAATACTACAGAGAGAGAGAGAGAGAGAGAGAGAGAGAGAGAGAGAGAGAGAGAGAGAGAGAGAGAGATCGAAATTTAAATTTACAGAATAAATGCATTGACAACCGTTTATTAATATATATATATATATATATATATATATTATATATATATATATATATATATATATATATATATATATATATATATATATATTATATATATATAATATGTATATATAATATATAATATTTATATATATATATATATTATATATATATATATATATATATATAGAGAGAGAGAGAGAGATGAGAGAGGAGAGAGAGAGGAGAGAGAGAGAGAGAGAGAGAGAGAGAGTTCGAAATTTATAGAATGAATGTATTAACAACCGTTTATTAATAATAAATTATCATTATTTACTTATAGCCTTATAATAATATTGTCTTAAGCTTATCATACTACCAATACTATTATCATTAGCGATTCACATGTATAAATTTATTATTTATTTTAATTAGAGTGGCTGTTGGTATTCACTTTTTTTTATTGTTCAAGTAAGGACAAAATCATTATTATCATTAATATTAACATAAGTATTATTTAATTTTCTAATGTTATATTTCTGTAGGATCTGCTAATTGTATATTGCACATGATCACGAAAGAAATGGAGTATATCTTTATTTCTATCAGTATAGAAAATAGCTTATGATTTATGTATATATATATATTATATATATATATATATATATATATATATATATATATATATATATATATATATGCGTCTTATTTTTCTTTTATAAAGTTAGACGTTAGTTTGGTCTTCTCGCTTTTATGTTGCTGTCACAAACACACACACGTATACCCATCCACACACATACAATGTATATATATATATATATATATATATATATTATATATATATATATATATATATATATATATATATATACAGTATATATATATATTTATATATATATACAGTATATATATATATAATATATATATATAATATATATATATATATATATATGTATATATATATATATAAATTTGATGGATAAGTAGATAGATAGATATAACACAACGCATTTACTTGTTAACACCAATAAAACGCTAATATATATATTATATATATATATATATATATATATATATATATATATATATATATATATATATATATATATATAAAAATATTTGAACACAGTAACAACATTAAAACAGATCTTCCATATATAAACAATGACGATTGACTTAAAAGTAAATATATAAAGATAACATTCACTACAAGATCGCCTAGCTTAAAACAACAATCCGCCTATTTCACAACACCCAAATTCGATCACCGCACACGCCCCATGCCACTCCAGATCCGGTGGGTGGCAATCGGAGTTAGGTTTCCGTCCATTGTCCGCCCGCCATAATGGGAGCGAACGCCGAGATTCGGGTAGCCGATAATAAGCGACTTTTTGGCGGGAGGGGGAAACTTCTGGCGCCAAAACGCGGGCGTGCCGTGCGATTGGCTGGTAATTTGGCGCCCACCCACGTCCACCGCTTCCTCCTTCGCTATTAATCTGTCCTTTAATGGCCTTGTTAAGGTCAGATAAGGCGCTGAATTGAGGTGTTGTTCTTGTTACTGAAAGGATGGAGTGGTGATGGTATCTATGCTCGAGGAAAAATGAATAAGTTGGAAAGGTTAATTTTTTTATTCTATGGGTTTCACTACTTCCTTTCATTGTGATTTCTTGTCTCTAACCTATATTATTATTATTATTACTATTATTATTATTATTATTATTATTATTATTAGTAGTAGTAGTAGTAGTAGTATTAATAGTAGTAGTAGTAGTAGTAGTATTAATACAACTAGCTGGGCTACAACCCTAGTTAGAAAAGCAAGATGCTATAAGCCCAAGGGCTCCAGGAAAAAATAACCCAGTGAGGAAAGGAAATAAGGAAATAAATGAACTACAAGAGAAGCAGTGATAAATCTAAATAAAATATTTAAGACGAGTAACAACATTAAAACATCTTTCATTTATGAACAATAAAAAGAGATATGTCAACCTGTTCAACATAAAAAAAATATTCGCTGCAATTTGAACTTTTGAACCGTAATGCAATCAAGGATCTCTCTCTCCTCTCTCTCTCTCTCTCTCTCTCTCTCTCTCTCTCTCTCTCCTCTCTCTCTCTCTCTCTCTCGATTTAGCTTTTAGTTGGCAATACTATGGCACCCTGTTCGAATCTCGGAGTTGACGAAGGTAGAACAGATAGAAGCGTTCTTAAAAATGTAGAATGTTTCTGTTCACCTAAAGGTTTAAAAGCCGCTCATGAATGGCAGAGGCAAGGGCCAGTGACGTTGCCATATCGAGCAAGGCAATACCCTAGCCCAGGCCCTCTCTCCACCCACACTAGGACCAAAGATGGCCAGGCAATGGCTGCTGATGACTCAGCAGAAAGACCTGTGGGCTCCCCTAAACTCCCCTTCCTTAGCTCACAAGGATGGTGAGGTTGCAGCGACTAAAGAAACAAACGAGTTTGAGAGGGACTCAAACCCCAGTCTGGCGTTCACCAATCAGGGATGTTACCATATCGGCCACCACAACCCTAAGCAACAAATAAGGTACCTAGCTGCTAGTCAATCGTTTGCGGGTCGCAGATAGGGTGGTGAGAAACAAAATGACAAGTGCGGGAATCTCTATCATAAGAGTTTCTATCAGAAAGGGAGGACTTTAATTGATTGATTGATTGATTTGAGGTTTTCTGGCTTCCTGACATCCAAGGTCATTGAGTAATTTTCATGCAAAGAGGGCGGGCATACGTAAACATAATTCATCGAGGACATATTGTTGAAAAAGCTGACAACAAATAGAATAAAATATACGAGACAGCCTCTAAAAAAACAGAGAGAGAGAGAGAGAGAGAGAGAGAGAGAGAGGAGAGAGAGAGAGAGAGAGAGAGAATTGTTTTGTAACTATTAGTGTAATCATATAAAATCGGTAATGTGAGTTTGAGAGAGAGAGAGAGAGAGAGAGAGAGAGAGAGAGAGAGAGAGAGAGAGAGAGAGAGAGAGAGAGAGTTTGGTTTAAATTATGTAATTACATGAAATCGGTAATGTGTGTAGGAGAGAGAGAGAGAGAGAGAGAGAGAGAGAGAGAGAGAGAGAGAGGAGAGAGAGAGAGAGAAAAGTGTTTTGTAACGATTACTGTAATCATATAAAATCGGTAATGTGCGCAAGAGAGAGAGAGAGAGAGAGAGAGAGAGAGAGAGAGAGAGAGAGAGAGAGAGAGAGAGAGAGAGAGAGAATGTGTTTGGTCAAATTATCAAAATCATATGAAATCAGTAATGTGCTTGTTTGTGTGTGCGAGAGAGAGAGAGAGAGAGAGAGAGAGAGAGAGAGAGAGAGAGAGAGAGAGAGTTTTGTAACAATTACTGTAATCATATAAAATCGGTAATGTGCGTATGAGAGAGAGAGAGAGAGAGAGAGAGAGAGAGAGAGAGAGAGAGAGAGAGAGAGAGAGAGAGATGATGGAATACGGGCATCATGTGGTAAGCGCTCCAAGTCTCCCTGTCTCAGCCTTCCTCTTGTGATATAGCGTGACTTAAATTGCGAATTTCGCGTCTAAGCGTGAAAAAGAATTTGGAGAGAACAATAAGAGGTGAAATTACTTTCCTTGCGAGGATTTTTGAGTTTCTTAATTTGAGTGTTACCCTTTTTTTAATGTAATTATGATGTTAATGGTTCTATGTGCGTGTTATGTTGTAATAATAATGATGATGAATTTCTGTCAGACGTGTTAATGGTGATAATAATAATTGTTATCATTGTCATCATTATTACCATAAGAATTAATAACAATAATAATGAAATTCTGTCTGACATATTAATGGTAATCATAACAATGATACTAATAATAATAATAATAAT
>NC_090727.1:129917476-129922476 GCF_036898095.1 Palaemon carinicauda | reverse complement strand
GAACCGATGTGGGTAAAAGTAACATGAGTGTTGCAGGAACCAAGTTAATGTAAAGTAACATGAGTGTTGGAGGAACCAATGCGGGTAAAATAAACGAGTGTTGGGGGAACCGATGTGGGTAAAAGTAACATGAGTGTTGCAGGAACCAAGTTAATGTAAAGTAACATGAGTGTTGGAGGAACCAATGCGGGTAAAATAAACGAGTGTTGGAGGAACCGATGTGGGTAAAAGTAACATGAGTGTTGCAGGAACCAAGTTAAAGTAAAGTAACATGAGTGTTGGAGGAACCAATGCGGGTAAAATAAACGAGTGTTGGAGGAACCGATGTGGGTAAAAGTAACATGAGTGTTGCAGGAACCAAGTTAATGTAAAGTAACATGAGTGTTGGAGGAACCAATGTGGGTAAAATAAACGAGTGTTGGAGGAACCGATGTGGGTAAAAGTAACATGAGTGTTGCAGGAACCAAGTTAAAGTAAAGTAACATGAGTGTTGGAGGAACCAATGCGGGTAAAATAAACGAGTGTTGGAGGAACCGATGTGGGTAAAAGTAACATGAGTGTTGCAGGAACCAAGTTAATGTAAAGTAACATGAGTGTTGGAGGAACCAATGCGGGTAAAATAAACGAGTGTTGGAGGAACCGATGTGGGTAAAAGTAACATGAGTGTTGCAGGAACCAAGTTAAAGTAAAGTAACATGAGTGTTGGAGGAACCAATGCGGGTAAAATAAACGAGTGTTGGAGGAACCGATGTGGGTAAAAGTAACATGAGTGTTGCAGGAACCAAGTTAAAGTAAAGTAACATGAGTGTTGGAGGAACCAATGCGGGTAAAATAAACGAGTGTTGGAGGAACCGATGTGGGTAAAAGTAACATGAGTGTTGCAGGAACCAAGTTAATGTAAAGTAACATGAGTGTTGGAGGAACCAATGTGGGTAAAATAAACGAGTGTTGGAGGAACCGATGTGGGTAAAAGTAACATGAGTGTTGCAGGAACCAAGTTAAAGTAAAGTAACATGAGTGTTGGAGGAACCAATGCCGGTAAAATAAACGAGTGTTGGAGGAACCGATGTGGGTAAAAGTAACATGAGTGTTGCAGGAACCAAGTTAATGTAAAGTAACATGAGTGTTGGAGGAACCAATGCGGGTAAAATAAACGAGTGTTGGAGGAACCGATGTGGGTAAAAGTAACATGAGTGTTGCAGGAACCAAGTTAAAGTAAAGTAACATGAGTGTTGGAGGAACCAATGCCGGTAAAATAAACGAGTGTTGGAGGAACCGATGTGGGTAAAAGTAACATGAGTGTTGCAGGAACCAAGTTAAAGTAAAGTAACATGAGTGTTGGAGGAACCAATGCGGGTAAAATAAACGAGTGTTGGAGGAACCGATGTGGGTAAAAGTAACATGAGTGTTGCAGGAACCAAGTTAAAGTAAAGTAACATGAGTGTTGGAGGAACCAATGCGGGTAAAATAAACGAGTGTTGGAGGAACCGATGTGGGTAAAAGTAACATGAGTGTTGCAGGAACCAAGTTAATGTAAAGTAACATGAGTGTTGGAGGAACCAATGCGGGTAAGATAAACGAGTGTTGGAGGAACCGATGTGGGTAAAAGTAACATGAGTGTTGCAGGAACCAAGTTAATGTAAAGTAACATGAGTGTTGGAGGAACCAATGCGGGTAAGATAAACGAGTGTTGGAGGAACCGATGTGGGTAAAAGTAACATGAGTGTTGCAGGAACCAAGTTAATGTAAAGTAACATGAGTGTTGGAGGAACCAATGCGGGTAAAATAAACGAGTGTTGGAGGAACCGATGTGGGTAAAAGTAACATGAGTGTTGCAGGAACCAAGTTAATGTAAAGTAACATGAGTGTTGCAGGAACCAATGCGGGTAAAATAAACGAGTGTTGGAGGAACCGATGTGGGTAAAAGTAACATGAGTGTTGCAGGATCCAAGTTAATGTAAAGTAACATGAGTGTTGGAGGAACCAATGTGGGTAAAAGTAACATGAGTGTTGGAGCAACCGAGTTACTGTAAGGTAACATGATTGTTGGGGGAAACAAGTTAAGGTAAAGTAACATGAGAGCCGAAGGAACAGATTTAATGTAAAGTAACATGATTGTTGAAGGAACCAAGTTAATGTAAAGTAACATGAGTGTTGGAGGAACCAATGTGGGTAAAATAAACGAGTGTTGGAGGAACCAAGTTAATGTAAAGTAACATGAGTGTTGGAGGAACCAATGTGGGTAAAATAAACGAGCGTTGGAGGAACCAAGTTAATGTAAAGTAACATGAGTGTTGGAGGAACCAATGTGGGTAAAAGTAATATGAGTGTTGGAGAAGCCCAGGTGCGTAAAAGTAACATTTTTGTTGGAAAAAGTAGGGCATAAGTGTTGTTGGAACCGACTCTGGCCAAAGTGATGATAATGTTACAGAGGTGAAACCAGCCAGATCGATAAACAAACGAAACAGGTTGATGTAATGATAAATATTAGGAATAATATGAATGGAATGGGATAAAAAAAAGTAGGAAGATTAATGTAAAAGAAAAAAAAATGGAGAGGGAAGAATTGAGGAAGGAAAATGATGGAAATCAGGAAGATTAATGGAAATAAGACTGAAAAAACACGGAGAACAACCTGGTAAAGTTAGATGAGGAAAAGTAATGAGAAAAAGGCAGGGAACTTGGATGAAATATAGGAGAATATCGCAGGACAGATAAACAAAGAAAAGATATATATATATATATATATATATATATATATATATATATATATATATATATATATAATAAAGAGCATGTCTCTCTCTCTCTCTCTCTCTCTCTCTCTCTCTCTCTTTATATATATATATATATATATATATATATATATATATATATATATATATATATAATAAAGAGCATCTCTCTCTCTCTCTCTCTCTCTCTCTCTCTCTCTCTCTCTCTCTCTCTCTCTCTCTCTATATATATATATATATATATATATATATATATATATTTCCGGTCACGATCAGCTCTCCCAATCCCTCGGGTAGTGAGGAGAGGAGTAGTCATACCTTGGTGAAATGGGGTTGCGTGTGGATGCATATCTCAAATATTTATCTGTAATTTTTGACGGGTCACGCACACTAATCTAACACAATACTGAAACAAGGGGACGGCTGTGAAAAATATAATCTAAAAATGAGCCCATTAACGACAATAATGTAAAACCTCAAAGACTACTAAACTCCTTAATGACATAATGTAATAACAAACCTCCAAGACTACTAAACTCCTTAACGATATAATGTAATAACAAACCTCCAAGACTACTAAACTCCTTAACGACATAATGTAATACTCCAAGACTACTAAACTCCTTAACGACATAATGTAATAACAAACCTCCAAGACTACTAAACTCCTTAACGACATAATGTAATAGCAAACCTCCAAGACTACTAAACTCCTTAACGACATAATGTAATAACAAACCTCCAAGACTACTAAACTCCTTAACGATATAATGTAATAACAAACCTCCAAGACTACTAAACTCCTTAACGACATAATGTAATAACAAACCTCCAAGACTACTAAACTCCTTAACGACATAATGTAATACTCCAAGACTACTAAACTCCTTAACGATATAATGTAATAACAAACCTCCAAGACTACTAAACTCCTTAACGACATAATGTAATAGCAAACCTCCAAGACTACTAAACTCCTTAACGACATAATGTAATAACAAACCTCCAAGACTACTAAACTCCTTAACGACATAATGTAATACTCCAAGACTACTAAACTCCTTAACGACATAATGTAATAGCAAACCTCCAAGACTACTAAACTCCTTAACGACATAATGTAATAGAAAACCTCCAAGACTAATAAACTCCTTAACGACATAATGTAATAACAAACCTCCAAGACTACTAAACTCCTTAACGACATAATGTAATAGCAAACCTCCAAGACTACTAAACTCCTTAACGACATAGTGTAATAACAAACCTCCAAGACTACTAAACTCCTTAACGACATAATGTAATAGCAAACCTCCAAGACTACTAAACTCATTAATGACATCACACCATAACAAACCTCGAAAGACTACCACAACTACTAGTAAATAATAGGTTATTCCAACCTCGATGAATAAGCGAATAAAAACCCCAATTAACGAAACGATCTGCAAAAGAGGTGACGCGTGCACGACACTTCCTCCCCGCGAGCGTACGAAGTTGATCCGTCAAATCGAAGCGTTCGAGAATCATGTGTATTATAGGGTCGATTGATTGACCTCTGGACTGGCGTGAAAAAAAAAAGTAATTTGCTAATACCATAAATGGAGGTTGTCTGGTTTGATTGCTTCCTTTTTTTTTTTTTTTTTTTGCTGGGATTCGCACAGCGGCGTGGTCTGTCCTGTCACCGTGGCTTGCATGAGAGAGAGAGAGAGAGAGAGAGAGAGAGAGAGAGAGAGAGAGAGAGAGAGAGAGAGGGGGGGGGGGTTAAAAATTCATCGGAAACGTAGATATATCGATAAAAATTCATTACAATTGTATATATATACAGTATGTACATATAAATATTATATATATATATACATATATATACTGTATATATATATATATATATATATATATATATATATATATATATATATATAGATGTGTGTGTGTGTATGCATGTATGTATGTATATGTATATGTATATGTATATATATATATATATATATATATATATATATTATATATATATATATATATATAGAGAGAGAGAGAGAGAGAGAGAGAGAGAGAGAGAGAGAGAGAGAGAGAGAGAGAGAGAGAGAGAGAGAGAGAGAGAGAGAGAATGAAAAAATTCATCATCACAAACGTCATCCAAAACAAACAAACACACATTCACAGACAAAGACACGAGCGGCAGACGGCAGCGGAAACCAAAAACAAACACGCGAGCCGACGCAAGACAAACACGCATCAAAGACGTCATCTATTATGCATGACGTC
>NC_090727.1:129901263-129903763 GCF_036898095.1 Palaemon carinicauda | reverse complement strand
GTCTTTCTTAAATAACTTTGTTAGTCTTGTCAAAATAATCGTCAGTCTTTTTTAAATAACTTCGTAAGTCTTGTCAAAATAATCGCCAGTCTTTCCTAAATAACTTCGTTAGTCTTGTCAAAATAATCATCAGTCTTTTTTGTATAACTTCGTAAGTCTTGTCAAAATAATCGTCAGTCATTTTTAAATAAATTCGTTAGTCTTGTTAAAATAACTTCATCAGTCATGTTGGAATAATTGCCAGTCTTGTTAATATATTTTCGTCACACTTGTTAAAATAACTTTTGTCAGTCTTATTAAAATAACATCACCAGACTTACCAAACTAACTTCGTTAGTCTTGTTAAATTAACTATTCTATCTTATTTCTCTTCCTCTTGTTTTGTTAAAGATTTTATAGTTTATGTAGGAGATAGTTATTTCAATGTTGTTACTCTTCTTAAAATGTCTTATTTTAATTGTTAATTACTTCTCTTATTTCCTTTCCTCTCTGGGCTATTTTCCCTGTTAGATCCCCTTGGGCTTATAGCATCCTGCTTTTCCAACTAGGGTTGTAGCTTAGCAAGTAATAATAATAATAATAATAATAATAATAATAATAATAATAATAATAATAATAATAATAATAATAAAGAAGAGATTGTAAGACGCTCAGCAATACAATCCACAAAATTGTTTTCTACTTTTTATTTCCTTTAAGATTTTTCTGTATCAATTTTTAACCCTTCATCTTCCACTGTCTTGGGTTAGAGTTCTCTTGCTTGAGGGTACACTCGGGCACACTATTCTATTTATTTTCTCTTCCTCTTGTTTTGTTAAAGATTTTATAGTTTACTCTTCTTGAAATATTTCATTTTTTCTTGTGTCCTTTCCTCACTAGGCTATTTTCCCTGTTGGACCCCTGGGCTTGTAGCATTTGGCTTTTCCAACTTGGATTGTAGCTTAGCAAATAATAATAATAATAATAATAATAATAATAATCAGCTTCAAGAATTAATTTCTTTACATTAACAAATAATTTTAATAATTATATATTACAACAACGTATGTGAAATTAAAAAGTACGTGGAAATCTTAAGAGCTAGTTACAGTATTTACATTGCCCTAACCGTTAAAAGACCCAGGCCTACATGGCTGAGGACTATGAAGCGTGAAGTTGGAGATGACGAATGGAGAAGTATTGATTTAAAAACTCAAGATAGAGACGACTGGCGAAATCTATCCGAGACCCTTTGCGTCATTAGGCGTAGGAGAAGATGATGATGATGATGATGATGATGAATAACTAAAATATAAAAAAAAAATATATATATATACAAAAGTATAAAAAATATAAAAATTAACTTGTGGAATAAATTATTTTTCGATAGACATTTTTTAGTTTTCTGTCTATTCTTGTATAAAGGTTTAAAGGCCGCTCACGAATGGCAGGGGTAAGGGACAGTGGCATTGCCCTATCTAGCAGGACAATGCCCTAGAGACTGACCATATACACACATGATCAGCACCTAAGCCCCCTCTCCACCCAAGCTAGTACCAAGGAGGGCCAGGCAATGGCTACTGATGACTCGGCAGATAGACCTATAAGCTCCCCTAAACCACACATCCTTAGCTCACAAGGATGGTGAGGTTGCAGCGACTAAAAGGGAACTTACGAGTTTGACCGGGACTCGAACCCCAGTCTGGCGTTCACCAGTCAGCGACGTTACCACGTCGGCCCCCACAGGCGATAGAATTTTGAAGGATATACGTGTATAATTCCTAAATATTTATATCAATGAAATGAGAGAGCAGTGCAACGCCAGAAGAAAAGAACTGTCATTGAAGAAGTGGTGAAAAACGTAATTGTAGTTATTAGTTTTTTCTTGAAACTTTACAGAAGTTTGTTTGACAAGAGAGAGGTTTTTTTCGATTATAGGTCATTACTACATGATATATTGATATTAAAGGTAAAATAACATGGCCCAAACACACACACACAGACACACACACACACACATATATATATATATATATATATATATATATATATATATATATATATATATATAAATTTCTATATATACATATATATAAATACCCACAAACATACATATAATATGTATAGGCTTATATATACCATAGACACATTATATACATACACACACACATACACACACACACACACACACACACACATATATATATATATATATATATATATATATATATATATATATATATACATATATATATATATATATATATATATATATATATATATATATATATTATATATATATATGCATCAGAAACTTGGAGCCTTACTAAAGCCTTAAAACATGAGCTAGTTACAACTCAGGGAGCTTTGAATAGAATAATGGTGGGAATAACACTATGAGGCAGTAAAAGAGCAACATAAGTACGAGAACAAACTGAAGTAGAGGATATTCTAACAACAAGTAAGAAAAAGAAATGGCCATGGGCAGGACATATAATGAGGACAGATATAATAGATGGAC
>NC_090727.1:129891263-129896263 GCF_036898095.1 Palaemon carinicauda | reverse complement strand
TTCTCCTAGAAGAGCTGCTTACCATAGCTAAAGAGACTCCTCTACCCATGCCAGGAGGAAAGTGATCACCGACCAAGCCCACTCTCCCTCACGCTAGGACCAGGGAAGGCCAGGTAATGGCTGCTGATGACTCAGCAGATAGACCTATCCCCAACTCACAAAGATTTTGAGAAATGCTAATAGATATTAGGTAGGCTAAAACCTTAGTTGGAAAGGCCATAGCAGATTATTATTATTATTATTATTATTATTATTATTACTTGCTAAGCTACAACCCTAGTTGGAAAAGCAGGATGCTATAAGCCCAAGGGGATCCAACAGGGAAAATAGCTCAGTGAGGAAAGGGAACAAGGAAAAATAAAATATTTTAAGAAGAGCAACAATATTAAGATAAATATCACTTTATAAACTATAAAAACTTTAACAAAACAAGAGGAAGAGAAATAAGGTATAAAATAGAACAGTGTGCCCAAGTGTACCCTCAAGCAAGAGAACTCTAAAAATGTAAATGTAAAAATAGTACTATATTATATAACAAAACTTATCGTACTATTCTTCTTTCAAGTTTCTTATGGTTAAACTGTATCCCTCATAATTTGCTCTGTGCAAAAATTTTAGAATTTTAAATGAGATACATGGCCGATGTGATAACGTCCCTAACTGGAGAACGCCAGATCGAGTACCGCTCAAACTCGTTAGTTTCTTTGGTCACTGCAACCTCTCCACCCGTGTGAGCTAAGGATTGGGGTTTTTGGGGGAGCCTTTAGCTCTATCTGCTGAGTCATCAGCAGACACTGCCTGGCCGTCCTTGGTCCTAGCTTGAGTGGAGAGGGGCTTGGGCGTTGATCATATGTATATATGGTATGACTCTAGGGCATTGTCCTGCTCGATAGGGCAATGCCACTGTCCCTTGCCTCTGCCATTCATGAGCAGCCTTTGAACCTTTAAAACCCAATAAATAGGGTATAAAAGTCAACTTACTTTTATCAATTTCACTAGTAATGTATAATGGACTTCTTCATTGGTAGGCCTTAATAAAAGAAAAATAGGCCTATACTTTTACGATAATAACCCAGCATCTAATTAGTTATTCCATTGATAAAACTTGATATGTTCCACCAATGCCATCTCAGGAGGAATATTTTTTTTTTTCTCACTCAAATTTGCAATTTTTTTCCAAAATTGTGCCGAAACTCTTGTTCCATTTATTATCTCCTTTGAGTGGAGATACCTTAAGGCAGGCAGTTAATTCTAATAGCCAGGCCTTCTCCATCATGAGGCTCAATACTACACAATATTCTAGAAGTTTTATTCCAGTTGTTACCAAGTTGTGGAATGATCTTCCTAATCGGGTAGTTGAATCAGTAGAACTTCAAAGGTTCAAAGTTGGAGCAAATGTTTTTATGTTGACCAGGCTGACATGAGTCTTTTTATTGTTTATATATGACATATCTGTTTTTGACATTGTTAATAGTTTATATAGGACATATCTGTTTTGACGCGGTTACTTTTTTTTTAGAATGATATATTGATAATTTATTCTCATCATTTATTTATTTCGTTATTTCCTTTCCTCACAGGGCTATTTTTCCCTGTTGGAGCCCTTGGACTTATAGCATCTTGCTCTTCTAACTAGGGTTGTAGCTTGGCTAGTAATAATAAGAATAATAAAATGGTTTGTGTATCGCCATGATCAGCAAAGCTGTACTAGCAAGGGCCACCCATACTAGGTTGGTTTGTCGGAGTGATCAGACAAAAGTCTCCCATCATCACCACTGACTACCGTGGCGATGAAATGACCAAACCCCAGGACATGTCTGAGGCCTTTGTCCTGCAGTGGACTAGAAACGACTGTATTTGATGTTGTTTATTTTCTTATCTCCCATTAACTTTAATTCCCCTTCGACATGAAGAGTGTTTACGGTACTCCATGTAGTCTTATCTAGGTACGCAATGTCTTTTAGTAGAGGTTTAAAGGTCACTAATGAGTGGCATGAAATAGAATATTGCACTTATATATATATATATATATATATATATATATATATATATATATATATATATATATATATATATATATATATATATATATATATATATATATATATTCCCTGGCACGTTCAGGTGAGAGGGAGTAGTTATACCCTGATGAGAGGAGTTACCCTAAGAGGTACACTCGAAAACCACGTTCTTCCACAATTTGCCGAACCAGCGGGTTGTAGTTAACAAGACCTTGATAGTTAAGAAAGGGGGTGGGGTGGGAAGGGGTTGAATCTGTGCGTGCGTGTGTGTGTGTGTGTATCTAAATATTTAGCCGTCATTTTGACGGGTAGCATAAACTAGAACTAAAACTTATTTTAGATATATGTTTCAGAGAAAGAGATTATAAAAAAAAAAAAACACTTGGTGACAGTTGTACTTCACGAGAGCATATACCACATATGTAACATACCACTCCCCCACCCCCCCACCCCCTTTCTTGTATAGTACCCCTCCATTACCCCCTACCCCCTTACCCCTCAAAAATGAAAAATAAAAAAAATATCAAAGACATATAAACCACGACCACCAGTGATAATCTATGCAAGGACTGTTGTATGAATAAACTCACATAATGGGATGCCCCTCTCTCTCTCTCTCCCTCCCTATCTCTCTCTCTTTCTCTCTATCCCTTCCACCACCTGCTGCGCTATTATTCTTCCCTTTCCACCCATCTCTCTCTCTCTCTCTCTCTCTCTCTCTCTCTCTCTCTCTCTCTTTATCTAGTCTCTCCCCATCTCCATTAACCATTTATATCACCAGTCTATCATTATCAAAATCACGGTTATTCTTGGATAACTTTTATCTTTTTGGAGAGGGTAAATAAGTTCTTTTTAGGCTTAAGGTTTAATATATAAATTGTTGGGTATAGATATATATATATATATATATATATATATATATATATATATATATATATATATATACAGTATATATATACATATATATATATATATATATATATATATATATATACAGTATATATATACATATATATATATACAGTATATATATATACATATATATAAAGAATTATATATATATATATATATATATATATATATATATACATATATATATATATATACATATATATACATATATACACACACATATATATATACTATATATATACATATATATACATATATATATACTGTATATATGTGTATATATAAATTATATATATATAAATTATATATATATATATATATATATATATATATTTCTGGGGTTTAGCCAGTTGTTTTCATTATCCCGATGGTCAATGCAAATTGGTGATAGTGGGAGATTTTGGTCTGATCGATCAAAGCAAACCAACCTAATATGATTAGCCCTGACTAGTATAACTTTGCTGATCATTACTTGCTAAGCTACAATCCTAGTTGGAAAAGCAGGATGCTATAAGAGCAAGGGCTCCAATAAGGGAAAATAGCCCAGTGAAGAAAGGAAAATAAGGAAATAAATATAACATTTTAAGAAAAGTGACATTAAAATAAACCTTTCATACATGAACTATAAAAACTTTAACAAAACAAGAGGAAAAGAAATCAGATAGAATAAAGCGTCCAAGTGTACCCTCATGCAAGAGAACACTAACCCAAGACAGCGGAAAGTATTGCAAAAGAAGCCGGTTAAGGAAGGGAAGGCGATGGATTGACGAGCAAAGAAAACTGGCGGGTATAGACAGCCATAGCAAGACCATAAACAGAGGCGAGTCAAAGGC
Source organism: Palaemon carinicauda (assembly GCF_036898095.1). Classification (NCBI taxonomy): domain Eukaryota; kingdom Metazoa; phylum Arthropoda; class Malacostraca; order Decapoda; family Palaemonidae; genus Palaemon; species Palaemon carinicauda. The sequence goes on along the minus strand of NC_090727.1, from coordinate 129,892,497 downwards.
CTTTGCTTTGCAATGGAGTAGTAATGGCTGATGATAATGAATAAATATATATAATATATATATATTATATATAATATATATATATATATATATTATATATATATATATTATATATAATATATATATAATATATATATATACATATATTATTATATATAATATATATATTATATATATAGTATATATACATATATATATATATATATATATATATACATATATATATATTATATATATAATATATATATATATATATACATATATTATATATATAATATATATATACAAATATATATATATTATATATGTAATATATATATTATATATATAATATATATATATATATATATATATATATATATATATATATATATCCCTCATTATCAAACCACCACAACATCCTACACAACATTCCTCAGCAGAGGTGTGTAGTGGCCCGTTGGTAACGTCCTTGTCTGATGATCGCCAGCCTGGGGTTCGAGTCCAGCTCAAACTCGTTAGTTATTTTGGTTGCTGCAACCTCACCATCCTTGAGAGCTGAGGATGAGGGGTTTTGGGCAGCCTATATAGGTCTATCTACTGTGTCATCAGCAGCCATTGCCTGGCCTTCCTTGGTCCTTGCTTTGGGGGAGATGGGGCTTGGGCGCTGATCATATGTACAGTATATATTGTCAGTTTCTAGGCCATTGTCCTGCTTGCTAGTGCAACGTCACTGTTCCTTGCCATTCATGAGCACCCTTTAAACCATGAATGAATGAATGATAGTTATTGATGCCGATAAGAGTATGATTAATAGCAAATAAATAACTCAAGATAATAAGTAAAAAGAAGGAAACAACATAAATGAATAAATAACTTTATAATGAAACATTTCAAACTTCATATACCGTTTAAATACAATTCTTCTTCACCCAACAGGTTAACTACTGCATTTTTCAATGGCCACTTTCCTCTTGGTAAGGGTAGAAGAGACTCTTTAGCTATGGTAAGCAGTTCTTCTAGGAGAAGGACACTCCCAAATCAAACCATTGTTCTCTATTCTTAGGTAATGCCATAGCCTATGTACCATGGTCTTCCACTGTCTTGAGTTAGAGTTCTCTTGCTTGAAGGTACACTCGGGCACACAATTACCAAACAATTCTTCTCCTCTCAAGGGGTTAACTACTGCACAGTAATTATTCAATGGCCACTTTCCTCTTGGTAAGGGAAGAGGTGATTCTTTAGCTATGGTAAG
>NC_090727.1:129876263-129883763 GCF_036898095.1 Palaemon carinicauda | reverse complement strand
GATAATAATAATAATCATATATATATATATATATATATATATATATATATATATATATATATATATATATATACACAGTATACACACACACACACACACACACACACACACATATATATATATATATATATATATATATATATATATATATATATAATTTGTATATAGCACCATATCAATATCCTATAAAAAAATGGCCTTAGATTACTGACGTAGAACTGTGCCTACTTTAATTCTTTATTAGAATGGTTTCTCTTTTGTAATAAATTTATCCAACAGAACAGTCAACTGATAAAATTGGATAATAACATTATGAGAGAGAGAGAGAGAGAGAGAGAGAGAGAGAGAGAGAGAGAGAGAGAGAGAGAGAGAGAGAGAGAGAGAGAGAGAGAGAGAGAGAGAGAGAGCGCGCGCGCGCGGGGCACTTGACAAATAGTTATGTTTGCCATCAACTCCGTATAATGAAAACGTACCATGTTTAGATGATAGAAAACGTACCAAATAGTTCAATGGTAACTTAAATATTCAAGATATAATTTTTTCTTTATACAGTACTCCATACATTTACACACTCACACACACACACACACACACACACACACACACATATATATATATATATATATATATATATATATATATATATATATATATATATATATATATATATATAGGCCTATATATATATTATACAGTATATAGGAATATATGAATTAAAATAAATGGAGGAGCCTTAAAAACTGAATCACGAGAATGCATAAGATGATAAAAGACTTGAATTGAGAAAGCAGGAATGTATGACTGAAAATGAATATGAGTAAAACTAGGATAAACATATAAGGGTTATGAGACTGTTAATGAATATATGTAATTAGGACAGAGAGTAAGAATTTCCCCAGGACAGGAGACCGAAATGAAAAGGAGGATAAGCAAGGGATAGAGAGCTTTCGGTAAATATAATGAGATTATGTAAATTAAAATGCCACAATCTCTAAAAAGAAAAGTATTTAATTAAATGGTCCTACCAGTATTACTTTATGCATCATAAACTTGGAGACTTACTAAAGCTTTAGAATATAAATTAGTTACAACTCAAAGAGCTAAGGAAAGAATAATGATGGGAATAACATTAAAAACGAGCAGCATGGATAAGAGAGCAAACTAAAGTAGAGGATAATCTAAAACTTAAGAAAAAATGGGACATGGGCAGGACATATAATGAGATTGACAGATAATAGATGAACACTAAGAATAACAAAATGGGTCCCTAAAGATTACCAAAGCAGTAGGGGAAGGAAGAGAAGACAACGGATTGACGAGCTAAGAAAATTTGCTGGTATAGACGGGCATAGAAAGACAATAAAAAGACATGCATAGAAGGTCATGTCTGAGGCATTTGTCCTGCAGTGAACTATCAATGGCTGATAATAATGATGACTATATGATTAAAGTGTACATTTTATAAGGTAAATATGAAACATAGAAATACAGCAAAATACAAGGCATTCAGAGCGCCAGGGCTGTAAACTTAAAATAAACTAAAATCAAATAGGATATAACTCGTACGACGTCCTGCCCAGATTTGATTTCTGTTGTTGGTGGAAAATATCTCCCTGTACATTGGGTTATACTCACTTCATGAATGCTCATGACGGAAGATGGGGTAGTTTTACTATAAAACTAAGTACGTATTCTTGGAGAACGTCCGATGTGCTCGGACAATCTTGTTTGGTAATGCTTTTCACTTTACCCCGTATACTTCTATATGAAAACCAAACAATGGTTACTTGTGACCTAGAATTTAAAATTTTAAAAATGTATTAATTGAAGTGTTGGACAGCAGATATGGTTTTAATTAATTCCAAAGATTCCTTATCTACTATATTGATCCAGAAAAAAACCCGGAATCACCGTTTAAAGGTTTAAAAGCCCCTCATGAATGGCAGAGGCAAGGGACAGGGACATGGCCCTAGACCCTGACCATATACACATATGATCAGTGCCCAAGCCCCATCTCCATACAAGCTAGGAACAAGGAAGGTCAGGCAATGGTTGCTGATGACTCAGCAGGTAGACGTATAGGCTCCCCCAAACCCTGGCCCCCATAGCTCACAAGGATGGGAGGCTGCAGTGACCATAGGAACTAGGGAGTTTGAGAGGGACTTGAACCCCAGTCTGGCGATCACCAGACCAGGACGTTACCAAATATGCCACTGTAACCTTTTATTCAAAGAGTACTTTTAAATATCCTACATCAACAACACGCTATTCTAACAACCAAACGCCTCTCACGACGCATAACTACATTTTTTAAAGTTAAAAGTATTTTATTTCAGTTCCCAATCTCCGCTGACGACCCCACATCTGAGATTCCCAACCACAGCAGTGACCTTCCCAGTAAACAGCTTAAACTCACAGGCCGAGGCGGGACTCGAACTGGCGCCATGCGAATGCAAGGCGAGCTCGTAATCACTGTACTATTAAGGTCAATATCTTCAGACATGTCACAACTTTGAGGATAATCAAGGACAATCTCCCTTTCTCTACTCTATATTGCAAAGATTACAATCTCGCTTAGTTTTTAATTTTTTGGTTTCTGACAGTGACAGATTGGTTTCCTTGTGTGTGAGAAAATTAGATTTATATCTGACAGTTAGTAAACTGGAACGAGTCGCAGCCAATGTCATAGAAGTCATAGGTGTAGCAACCTCATCCCTCGTTCTGTCTTGATTAATCCAAATATGAGAAAAACAGATGAAACTCATCCTACATTTGGCAACACATGTTTTGATCGTGACGAAGCAGGAACTGACACATGGCAAGCTGTGATTGGCTGAATTGAAAATGGAGTGCCGTGATTGGAGTTTGGGAGTCCAATCACCACCCAGGAGAAACAAGAACACTTTGCTTGCACTATGAAGTAAAAAATAGAAGAGGTTGGAAAGCGAGAAAGAATGAAGGAAGCGAAAACAGGGGAATAGTAGAAGGATAAAGAGTGGAATCAGTGGAATCAAACTAACACTGCAAAACATTTCATGTAATGCATACAGTGCCCCTCTTGGGGTGTACTGATAGCACAAACCCCCAACAGGTATTTTAGTATAAACATCAATCTCAACATCGCTGACACTATTTGATGTCAATAACAATAACAACAACAAATGCAGCCGTTTCTACAAGAAGCTATCGAGCTTAAGCGAGTCTCGAATTCCCATCTAACAGAATGCCAGGCAGGGACTTTTCCAATAGGCTACCGCAACTCCCACTAGGTAATTTGTAAGCTCAAGATTACTTAATGTTCTTTGCAGAATCCCTCAGGCTTTAAACAGCAGCATTAGTTATATTATTTTACTTATTATTTGTTCCCCTTCGTCTATTTAAATAAACGGTCGAATTTCTTGAACGTTTACCTACCTCAAATTATTACCTCTTATTCAAGAACAAATAATAATAATAATAATAATAATAATAATAATAATAATGATAATAATAACAATAATAATAATAATAATAATAATAATGATAATAATATTAATATTAATAATAATAATAATAATAATAATAATAAAATAATAATATTAATAATAATGATAATAATAATAATAATAATAATAATAATAATAATAATGATAATAATAATAACAATAATAATAATAATAAAAATAATAATAATAATAATAATAATAGTCAGCACCATTTCGACTGACATACTTTTTTCTTTATAAATGTGCCTCCCACCATCACCAATCCGCAGTTGTCCAGCATGGTGATGAAAATTGGCCAAATTAAAGACCTGAATAAGGATATGCCTAAGGCCTTTGTCCTACAGTGGACTGAAACCGGCTGAATTCATTTTACTATATATACATAGGTAGTAGGTTAGCCAGGACGCCTCAGCTACCCGTTGAGATACTACCGTTATAGTTATAGGGTCTTTTGACTGGCTAGACAGTACTACATTGTATCCTTCTCTCTGGTTACGGTTGATTTTTCCTTTGCCTACATATACACAACGAATAGTCTGCCCTATTCTTTACATATTCTCCTCTGTCCTCATACACCTGACAACACTGTGATTATCAAACAATTCTTCTCCACCAAAGGGGTTACTGCACTGTAATTATTCAGTAGCCACTTCCCTCTTGGTAAGGGTAGAAGAGACTCTTTAGCTATGGTAAACAGCTCTTCTGGGAGAGGGACACTCCAAAATCAAACAATTGTTCTCTAGTCTTGGGTAGTGCCAAAGCCTCTGTACTATGTTCTTCCACTGTTTTGGGGTAGAGTTCTCTTGCTTGAGGATACATTCGGCACACTTTTTTTTATCTTATTTATCTTTCTCTTGTTTTGTTAAAGTTTTTATAGTTTATATAGGAGATATTTATTCTAATGATTTTACTCTTCTTAAAATACTTTACTTTTTCATGTTTCCTTTCGTCACTGGGCTATTTTCCCAGTTGGAGCCCTTAGGCTTATAGAATCCAGCTTTTCTCACTAGGGTTGTAGCTTAGCGAGTAGTAATATATATATATATATATATATATATATATATATATATATAAAGAGAGAGAGAGAGAGAGAGAGAGAGAGAGAGAGAGAGAGAGAGAGAGAGGAGAGAGAGAGAGAGAGAGATTTATATATAAATCTATATATATGTATATATATATATATATATATATATATATATATATATATATATATATATATATGTAATATGTATGTATGGGCTCACACACACACGCATGAACACACATATACTTTTCCTGTTGGGGACCTTCGGATTTTAACACCCTGCTTATCTTACTAGCTTAACTAGTAATAATAATAATAATAATAATAATAATAATAATAATAATTTTATATATATATATATATATATATATATATATATATATATATATATATATATATACATATCTATATATAGCACCAAATCAAAATCCGATATATAAAAATGCCCTTATATTAATGAAGTGAAACTGTGCATACTTAATTTTTTATTAGAATTAATTTTGTTTTGTTAAACAGTCAACTGATAAAAGGGATAATAGCAGTATCAATTCACGATTTCATTAGCCTTGAAAAATAAAATATCATGAGAGAGAGAGAGAGAGAGAGAGAGAGAGAGAGAGAGAGAGAGAGAGAGAGAGAGAGAGAGAGAGAGAGAGGGAGAGAGAGAGAGAGAGAGAGAGAGAGAGAGAGAGAGAGAGAGCGTGTGTGCGTGTCTTTTTACAAATAGTTATGTTTACCATTTGCTAGCTTAATGAAAACGTACCATGGTTTGAGTATAGAGAACGTAACAATTAGGCTTATGGGGAACTTATATATTTAAGGTATATCTTTTCCTTGCTTATAATGGGGTGAATGTAGTTCGTTGGGACAGGGTAAGATAAGAGTACGGCTGGTTAGGTGGAGAACCTTATTTGAGTTTGGCTAGGTTAGGTTAGACAAGGTAAGGTAAGGTTAAAGTTAGGTAGGAAACATTCGGTTAGGTGATGTTCTTGTGTCTGTAAAATGTGGTTTTTCACTCTGTCCCAACAAACTACAAAGGCTCCCTTATATTATTATTATAATTATTATTACAAGCTAAGCTACAACCCTAGTTGGAAAAGCAAGATGCTATGAGCCGAAGGCCTCCAACAGGGAAAAATACCCCAGTGACGAAAGGAAAAAAGAAAATAAATAAACAACAAACATAATGAATAGAAAAATTCATCTTAAGAACAGTAACAACATTAAAATAGATCTTTTATATATAAACTATAAAACCTTAAAAAATAGGGAGATGAATAAGATAGAATAGTGCGCCCGAGTGTAACCTCAAGAAAGAGAACTCTACCCCAAGACATCAGAAGACTATGGTACAGAGGCTATTGCACTACCCAAGATTTGAGAACAAAGGTTTGATTTGAGTGTCCTTCTCCTAGAAGAGCTGCTTACCCTAGCTAAAGAGTCTCTTCTACCCTTACCAAGGGGAAAGTAGCCACTGAACAATTACAGTGCAGTAGTTAACCCCTTGGGTGAAGAAGAATTGTTTGGTAATCTCAATGTTGTCAGGTGTATGAGGACAGAGGAGAATGTGGGAAAAATAGACCAGACTATTTGGTGTATATGTAGGCGAAGGAAAAATTTGCCGTAACCAGAGAGAAGGGTCCAATGTAGTACTGTCTGGCAAGAAAAATAGACCCAATGACTCTCTAATGGTAGTATCTCAAGGGGTGGCGGGTGCCCAGGCCAACCTACTACCCAGGGCTTCTATAGAGTATTGCATACACCTATAAATACACACACACATATACATACATACATACATATATATATATATATATATATATATATATATATATATATACACACAGAATATAGGAATGTATCAATTATCTGTAATGGGGGAATACATCAACAACTATAGATTCGCAGTTGAAATAGTTCTGTGCAGTGAATTATGGGGAAAATGCAAAAGAGGATAAAAGATTTTTATAGAGAAACCGGAAATGTAGGACTGAAAATGAATATAAGTAAAGCTATGATAATGTTCAATGAAAATGCAGAGAGGCAACAAATATAGGTTATGGACGAACCTCTAGAGATTGTTAGTGAATAAACGTACTCAGGACAGACGGTAAGTGTTTACCCAGGACATGAGACCAAGATTAAAAGAAGGATAAGCATGGGAAAGAGAGCTACTGGTAAACAAAATGAGATTATGAAGAGTAAAATGCCACTTTCTCTAAAAGAAAAAGTATTCAATCAGATGGTCCTACCAGTACTAATTTATGCATCATAAACTGGGGCCTTAACTTGAAAGGCTTAATTAGAACATAAGCTATTTACAACTCAAACAGCAATGTAAAGAATAATGGTGGGAATAACATTAAAAGACAAAACGAGCAGCATAGATATGAAAGCAAGCTTAAGTAAAGGATAATCTAACATGAAAGAAAATAATGGGACATGGGCAGGACATATAATGAGATTGACAGATAATAGACGGGCACTCATAATAACAAAATGGGTCCTTAAAAATTACAAAAGAAGCAGGGTAAGGAAGAGAAGAGGATAGATTGACAAGCTATGAAAATTTGCTGGTATAAACTGGCATAGAATGAATAAAAAGACATGAGTAGAAGCTAATGTCTAAGGCTTTTGTCCTCCAGGGCCAGGCAACGGCTGTCGATGACTCAGCAAGTAAACCTATAGGCTCCCACAAACACCCCACCCTTAGCTCACAAGGATGGTGAAGTTACAGTGACCAAAGGAACTAACGAGTTTGAGCAGGACTTGAATCCCAGTCTGGCGATCACCAGATAAGGACGCTACCAAATAGCTCACCGGAACCCTTTACTCAAAGATTATTTTAAGTATCATGCATCAACAACCTAATATTCTAACAACCAAACCCCTCTCATGACGCATAGCTACATTTCTTAGAGTTAAAAGTATTTTGCTTCAGTTCCCAAACTCCTCTAACAACATCATGACCGAGGTTCCCAACCACAGCAG
>NC_090727.1:129856263-129871263 GCF_036898095.1 Palaemon carinicauda | reverse complement strand
CATTGATGGGAATTCCAAGGGAGTGAAGCTGAGGATAATTGTGGGAATAGTTTTCTCGTAATAATGTGACAACCTATTCGCACCCAACATCATTTTTTTTTTTCTTGTTTTTTTTTTTTACAAGTTTTCTTATGTTCAAGCGACAACAATTTTTGTATAAACATTGAAGTGCGAAGTGAGGGTTTTTCTTTTGTCGTCGGGGGCACATAGACAGATTGCCAACGTTATTTTCTTTTGTTTTATGTGATCACCCGTGTACTTTTCTTTTACCATAATTATTCATTTGACATTCATGTTCTGTAGTTTATTATACTGAGTGATTTCGGAAAATAGAAATTAAGTGATACCTTCTTTCTTTTATTATTATTTTTGCATCTGAATGTATTTGGAGTGCTAGAGAGAATTAAGCTTAGTTTTTTTTTGTCTTTTCGTTTTTTTTTTACTGTAATCATTTCTTGATTTATTAACTATAAACTCGAAAACACATTCTGCTTTGACTTGTCAATTGTATGTTTTCTCATTAAGAGTTTTACAATCATTTCTTTTTTTTTTGCCTAATTAAATTAAACGATTGTATTTAAATTCTTACAACAGAGTTTCTTTTATCCGTGATTTAGACTAAGGAGAAACCAAATTGTTCCTACACGAATTAAAACTATTCCCCCGAGGTGCAGCTCCAAAATAAATAAATGAACTCGGGTATTTTTGAACCGTTAATAATATTAACAGGTTCAGTCATATAAAAGAATTCTGAGTGTCAATTAGACGCTCTGGATTGACACGAAGTCACTGTGTCAAGTGGAGAGTCCGATTGATACTTTCTTTAAAGATCGTAATCTGCACAATTACGTCACAATATATATATATCTATATATATGTTACACTTGAAACAATTCCTTGAAATCCCTAACTTACTGGGACAAGCATTCATACCGGTAAGTAATCATATACATATATATATATATATATATATATATATATATATATATATATATATATATATAAACATGATATATATAAACTAGTGTATGTAACCTGTCAAAAAGACAGCTAAATCTGTCTCCCCAGGACGCGTGGGACGGGGAGAGACCGAGTAGTTATAATATATATATATATATATATATATATATATATATATATATATATATACATACTGTTTACATATTGCATGTCCGCCAGTGCAATAAGGTTTCGGCAGGCCACCTACTGATGGCCTCTACGAGAGAGAGAGAGAGAGAGAGAGAGAGAGAGAGAGAGAGAGAGAGAGAGAGAGAGAGATAGAGAGGTTAGGCCTAAACTAACAGGTCACTTGATTTCTAATTTCTGGCGCCGTTAGAATTCGATCGCCATCATATGGCAACTTTAATTCGATCTCCATCATATTGGAACTTCAATAATTCAATCTCCATCATATGGCAACTCTCATGATTCGATCTCCATCATATGGCAACTTTGATTCAATCTCCATCATATGGCAACTTTCATTCGATCTCCATCATATGGCAACTTCGATTGAGTCTCCATCATATAGCAATTTAAATTCGATCTCATTCATATGGCAACTTTAATTCGATCTCCATCATATGGCAGCTTCGACTGAGTCTCCATCATATGGCAATTTTAATTTGATCTCCATGAAATTAGATCTCCGTCTTATTGCAACTTCAATAATTAAATCTCCATCATATGACAACTTCTATTCGATCTCCATCATATGGGAACTTCAATAATTCGATTTCCATCATATGGCAACTTTGATTGAGTCTCTATCATATGGCAGTTTTAATTCGATCTCCATCATATGGCAACTTTAATTTGATCTCCATCATATGACAACTTTAATTCGATCTCCATCATATGACAACTTTAATCCGATCTCCATCATATGACAACTTTAATTCGATCTCCATCATATGACAACTTTAATTCTATCTCCATCATATGACAACTTTAATTCGATCTCCATCATATGGAAACTTTAATTTGATTTCCATCATATGACAACTTTAATTCGATCTCCATCATATGACAACTTTAATTCTATCTCCATCATATGACAACTTTAATTCGATCTCCATCATATGACAACTTTAATTTGATTTCCATCATATGACAACTTTAATTCGATCTCCATCATATGGCAACTTTAATTCGATCTCCATCATATGACAACTTTAATTCGATCTCCATCATATGGAAACTTTAATTTGATTTCCATCATATGACAACTTTAATTCTATCTCCATCATATGACAACTTTAATTCGATCTCCATCATATGACAACTTTAATTTGATTTCCATCATATGACAACTTTAATTCGATCTCCATCATATGGCAACTTTAATTCGATCTCCATCATATGACAACTTTAATTCGATCTCCATCATATGACAACTTTAATTCGATCTCCATCATATGGAAACTTTAATTCTATCTCCATCATATGACAACTATATTTCAATCTCCATCATATGCCAACTTCAATTCGATCTTCATCATATGACAACTTTAATTCGATCTCCATCTTATGGCAACTTCAAATTGATCTCCATCATATGGCAACTTCAATTCGATCTCCATCCTATGGCAACTTCAATTTGATCTCGATCATATAGCTACTTCAAATCGATCTCTATCATATGGCAACTTCAATTCGATGGAGAGGGGGCTTGGGCTCTGATCGTAAGGATGTTGGTATGTCAGGACACCAACCACCCGTTGAGATACTACCTTTAGTGTCATTAGGTCTTTTGACTGGCCAGACAGTAGTACATTGGATTCCCCTCTCTGGTTACGGCTTACCTTTACTTTGCCTTCAAATACACCGAATAGTCTGTCCTATTCTTTCTACATCCTCCTCTGTCCTCATACAACTGACAACACCGAGATTATCAAACAATTCTTCTTCATTCAAGCGGTTAACTACTGAACAGTAATTGTTCAGTGGCCACTTTCGTCTTGGTAAGGGTAGAAGAGACTCTTTAGCTATGGTCAGCAGCTCTTCTAGGAGAAGGATACCCAAACCATTGTTCTCTAGTCTTGGGCAGTGCTATAGCCTCTGTACCATGGTCTTCCACTGTCTTGGGTTAGAGTTCTCTTGCTTGAGGGTACAATCGGACACACTATCATATCTTATTTGTCTTCCTTTTGGTTTTAAAGTTTTCCAAATTTGTATATATGAAAGATCTAGTTTAATGTTACTGTTCTTAAAATATTTTATTTTAATTGTTCATTACTTCTGTAATGGTTTATTTATTTCCTTGTATCTTTTCCTTACTGGGCTATTTTCCCCTGTTGGAGCCTTTAAGTATATAGCATCCTGCTTTTCCAACTAGGGTTGTAGCTTAGCAAGTAATAATAATAATATATGGTCTAGGCCATTGCCCCATTCATGAGCGAACTTTTAATCTTTACTTCCTGGTCTCATTTCGACCCCACTTCCCTGTAGAAATAATAATAATAATAATAATAATAATAATAATAATAATAATAATAATAATAATAATAACAGAACCAACCTTCGGTGATCACTTACAAGTTTAAAACTCCAGTGATAACAATTAATCAAAATTAAATTTATGATAAAAAAAACTTTTTAAACCTGTATATATAGTCAAACTCTCCCCCTCCCCCGCAAAGAAACCGCAAGATATAGTCTTCCTCCCCTATGGGAACTAAAATAAGACATGGCAACTCATATCCTGCTATGCGAGAACATTAAAAAGAAAAGAAAAAAGAAATGAACTCCCGCATCCCCCACTCATATGACAAGGGCCTGCCTTTCTATTCGCTCCCTTTAACCAATGGCCTGCCAGTTTCTCCCGGCCTGCTTCGAATACAGGCTTCTTCGAAGTTCGGGGTTCAAGAACATTCGTGGGATCACCGCTGGGAGGAGGTTCTTACGCAGTGGAGGTAAGATTTAATTTTAAATATTCTGTATACGATTAATGCTTTTGAGAGTCACTTGAGTTACAACTCTAGTTGTATAAGCAGAATGCTTATAAGCCCAGGGGCTTCCCACAGGGATAACAGCCCAGTGAGGAAAGGAAATAGGTGAGGCCTCATTATTATTATGCTGTAAGCTAATTTTCCAGCCTAGGTGTATAGACCCAAGTGGCTACACTTAGAGAAGGAATCTCGTGTAAAATAGATTAAGCAAAGTATAAACTCTTAGAATAAAAATTACGAGAGGACAAATTAAGTATAAAACCAGTTTAAATAATCAAATAAACGAGATATACAGTGTGAACCAGCTCAAAAAATAAACTTTTTCACCATGCTTGAACTTCTGAAGTTTAATTACAACCGAAATAAAACTTCTAGAAAACTTTGGTATTGAATAGAGTTGGCGAACAGTGAAAACTTAACTGAAGTTTCATGTTTAATTAAGTTGTAATGCACAATAATAATTAGTTTGAAGTTTGATAATAGCATTAGTAAACTACTCGAAGTTACACTAGGACTTAAAAACTATATGATTAATTATACATTTACTGTGCGTAGGATAACTATATTAATTTAAATAAACTAGTAAATAAATCAATAGATTTCATCTACATGAAAATAGGTAAAAATATGAATAGAAGTGACATAAGTCTTTTTATAGTTTACATATGACATATCTGTTTTGACGTTGTTACTGTTTTTTTTTTTCTTTTTTAGAATTATTGTTAATTTGTTCTCATCATTTATTTCCTTATTTCCTTTCCTCAATGGGCTAGTTTTCCCTATTGAAGCCCTTGGGCTTATAGCATCTTGCTTTTGCAACTAGGGTTGTAGCTTGGCTAATAATAATAATAATAATAATAATAATAATGTTACAATTAACAGTTTAAAACTAAATCATTATAAACTTCAAACATCTTAATGTTCACCAAAAAGTATATAAATTATTGTTTTTGAGTGACTAAAAATTAAAATCAAGATGTGTGATGTTGTAAATTGTTCAATTAGATGGATTTGTTGATAGAAAAATGCAATTAAATGTGATTATACTGTAAATATTGTGATTAGAAAGAATATGTAATTTAACTTTTTAATAAAAAGATAAAAAAAAATTGTATAACGTGAACAGCCATTAAAAAACCAATGAATTTCGTTGTAATATGAATGTGCCTGTGTCAGAGGTTGTGCACAGTTGTGCACGGTTGTGCACAGTTGGGGGCTGTTCTATGGCTTCTGTGCACCGGGGGGAGGGGGGGAGCGGGGGGGGGGGTGAATTAAGCCTCTTTGTAGTACCTACAGGAGCCCACTCTGACTACTAAAACGTAAGACTGGTTTCATCCAGGGATTAATTTTCACGTTAAGACTAACAAAATTTTTGAATCACTATCTCATTTGCAAAGTAGGTTGGCCCAGGGCACCAGCCACCTGTTGAGTTACTACCACTATAGAGTTATTGGGTCCTTTGCCTGGCCTGACAGTATTACCAGTATTACATTATATTCCTCTCAGGTTACAATTCATTTTTCCTATGCCTACACATAGGCCTATTCATAGTAGAAAAACCATGGACTACTGTATCAAATTCGACTGGGTGGTGCCTCAATTACGACTTATATTAGAAGAAAATGCTGTAAAACATTCATAATAAACACACAAAAAAGGAAATTCACTTATGAAGATATAATGTTAAAGAAAAAAAAAAGATTTAGGCCTATATTGGTGAACACTAGAACCCGGATGTAAGCAATTATGTTCACACCAAACTATTTATAAACGTAATTATTCTTATTAACGAAAAACCTATATCTACAGATAAAAAATAATACCGTAACAAGTATAATTATTAAATTATTATAAGCACCATGTATCTAAATTTTTTACTAAGTAAAAGTTCAACTTTTTAATAAAAGAAAGGGGAATATCTCAAAGAGATCAAAATATTTTGTAATTTACTAAAACTGTATATAAAACTACGACAAAAATGTTTCCTAGCCGTTTAAATGAACAGATAGACTGAAAAAAATTAATACATTTATCACGTAGAGAACTTTCTACTCCATACCATGCCACAAAGCCATTAGGCCTATCTGGGTCCTTGAACTCTATCTATTGCTACGTTGTTTGGGTATATAATGCCCACAATTATAATATATAGAGTTTAATATCTATCTGTTTATAAAACTTGATACAGAAAACATGTAAACAACTCATTACATGAAAATTCAGATAAAAAGATTTTCAAAATCGTTAATTAAATGGTACATGGCAACTTTATTTCACTTAACACCACAGCTAGACATCGTAGACATCCCTCACCCTATTCTTTAGACCAAAGTGTGTTAGACCTCTAATTTAACTTTAAATTCTTCTATTTGCAATGAAACATTTATCCTGTTACACATTCAGTCGATGCATGAATTACTTCATTGCATGAATTTGAAACACATTCACGTGTGCTATGATGAAAAGGAGGCTCAAGTTGATGTTAGGCCTAACGGTGGACGACCGAAGCCCCGAACATGGGGTCGCTGGGGACGAAGCAGACGAAAACTCTCTCTCTCTCTCTCTCTCTCTCTCTCTCTCTCTCTCTCTCTCTCTCTCTCTCTCTCTCTCTCTCTCTCTCTCTCTCACACACGATGTACGAGAATATGGGTTAAGGACTTAATTTATGCATATTATGATATAGTTTTTCACATTTCTTTATATGCCTTTTGTTGAAATAAAGATTATTATTATTATTATTATTATTATTATTATTATTATTATTATTATTATTATTATAAAATGAAGTGTTTGTGTATTTTAGCCCTAGTACCATAGACCAAAGTCAACTGAAATACTACTTAACATTCCAACTTTCTGCTTCGCAAGTTATAAACATAACATTTGATCCTTGTGGAAAGTTGAGAATTGTTCGCATAAAAGAAACTTGTGTGTGTGTGTGTATGTTTCTAAAGAGATTATATCAGCTATGCCACCCTAAGTTTCTCGACGAAACAAAGAATACTGTGTTTATAGGCCTATTCGTTATCAGTGTCTTATCAGTGAGGATATATCACGTTAAACTTCCTTATTTTCTGTTACACAATACAGTGGACAAACTTTCACCAACAAATTATACTGTACTTGACCCAAATTATCATTATTATTATTATTATTATTATTATTACAATGACGACTACTACTACTACTACTACTACTACTATTATTATTATTACTACTACTACGACTAGTTCTAAAAGCAGGATGCTATAAGCCCAAGAGCTCCAACAAGGAAAAAGAGCCAACTGAGGAAAATAAATAAGGAAATAAACTATATGAGAAATAATGAACAATCAAAATAAAACATTTCAGGAACAGTAACAACATTAAAACATCTTTCATATATAAACTATAAAAAGGAACTTCTGTTAGCATGTCCAAAATATCCATTAGTAATTCACATATAGTATTTTGGTGTTACATATGAGAGAGAGAGAGAGAGAGAGAGAGAGAGAGAGAGAGAGAGAGAGATTCTTGGGGGCATAGGGCTAAGGATAGAAATAGAATTAATGATAACAATATCTTAAGTTTCACCATAGACCCTTGTAAAATGACAGTTCATTTATGTAAGCCAGGCATAGGAGTATACTTTACTGTTAGGACTACTGTGAAAAAGGAAAACTCTCTCTCTCTCTCTCTCTCTCTCTCTCTCTCTCTCTCTCTCTCTCTCTCTCTCTCTCATCAAGGAGTTGAATATGCGTGAATATCTAACTGTTTAGCTGCCATTTCTGACTGGTCGCATACACTCGTATGGACATTGTATGTATCCCAGATTTAATGACTTAAGGCTGCAATCATAGGTACGTAAGAGTATGCTTGTATACTGCAATCATGTGTATGTAATATGCGTGATTGTCAGTCATTATGTATGTTATATGCCTGAATGTATACTTTTCACTGCAAGACTTACATTTTCACCTGTCATTATAAAAAAAAAAAAAATCTTAATGAAATTTAATTAATTTTTTCTATTGCAGGTTGCACTGGGACGTGGATCTAAACCCTGCAATTGTATTGCACGGTCTGTATTACGACTTGATCTTCCAATAACAAAAGCCTGCAATGGAGGACAAAGAGTGCTGGGTAGGCTATTAATTCATTTGTTGAATCATTGAAAACTCATTAAGGGGTCGGTTGCCTGTAGCACCCTCTCTAATCTTTTTTCCCACAGTTATCCCTACATTAAGGGGTCGGTTGCCTGATGCGTCCCCTTCAACCTTCTTTCCCACCGTTATCCCTACATTAAGGGGTCGGTTGCCTGTTGCGCCCTCTCCATTCTCCTTTCCCACCGTTATCCCTACATTAAGGGGTCGGTTGCCTGCTGCGTCCCCTCCAACCTTCTTTCCCACCGTTATCCTTACATTAAGGGGTCGGTTGCCTGTAGCGCCCTCTCCATTCTCCTTTCCCACCGTTATCCCTACATTGAGGGGTCGGTTGCCTGTAGCGCCCTCTCCAACCTTCTTTCCCACCTTTATCCCTACATTGAGGGGTCGGTTGCCTGTAGCGCCCTCTCCAACCTTCTTTCCCACCGTTATCCCTACATTATGGGGTCAGTTACCTGATGCGTCCCCTCCATTCTCCTTTCCCACCGTTATCCCTACATTAAGGGGTCGGTTGCCTGATACGTCCCCTCCAACCTTCTTTCCCACCGTTATCCCTACATTAAGGGGTCAGTTATCTGATGTGCCCTCTCCTATACCTTCTATCGAAGGCACCCTCTTCCACCAAACCTCTTCTCTCCATACAGTATCATCCTTCCCCTTATCTCACCATCTAATTCCCTGCCTCTCTCTCGATCATCTCCCCATAACAGGTTCCTCCCCAGCCCTCCTCACTCCCTCCCCACCATCTATCCTCAACAGGTGCCCACACCATCCCAGTCGTGACACTCTTATCGCCTCTGTAATGTTTACGGTGCCTGCTATTTTTCTTACCCTATCATTTTCCAATCTTTCAAGCAGTGATATTCCAAGTAAAGCATCTTTAATACCTAATGATGACCTTTCCTCCTTGCTGGTAACTTTCCAATGACTGTCCAAGTGAACCTGATATTCTCTCATGGCATCCATGGGTTTAGAGGCAATACCATAAGCACTGCAGCTTGATATTCATGAAAAATCTCAAGTTAAGTACTCAGACTTAATTAGGACATTGTAGCTTGACATTCAAGGCACTGTAATTAAGGCATTGTAGCTTGACATTCAGGGCACAGTAATTAAGGCATTGTAACTTGACATTCAGGGCACTGTAATTAAGGCATTGTAACTTGACATTCAGGGCACTGTAGTTTGCCATTTTGAAAATAAATAAGGCACTATAGCTTGACATTCAGGACACTGTAACTTGCCATTTTGAAAAAAAAATCTTTTTGTAAGTGCCCGTACCTAATAATGAGACCACTGTAGCTTGATGTTCAGGGTATTGTAGCTTGCCATTTTGAAAAAAAAAAAAAAAAATTACAATTCTTGTATGTGCCCGTACTTAATAATGAAAGCACTGTATCTTCACATTCAGGGCACTGTAGCTTGCCATTTTGAGAAAAATTACAATTCTTGTATGTGCCTGTACCTAATAAATGAATGCACTGTAGCTTGATACTCAAGAAAACGCCAAATTCTTTAGGTGCTCAGACTTAACGACTCACGACTCACGCATTGTAGCTTGATATTCATGAAAAATTTCCAATTTCTGCAGATAATCGGAGCCAAAGAATGTGGCATCTGCAGCCAAGAGTTTGATGAGGACGCCCGGTGCCCACGACTCCTCACCTGTTCACACTGCCTCTGCACCTGGTGCATCAAACACCTGCTCACAGAAAAAACCAAATTCTGTCCTTTCTGCCGCCAGGAAATCAGAGGAAATACCATAAAAGATTTCAGAGTCAACACTTGCGTCCTAGACCTTCTGAGGTATGCCTCTAACCTGGAGGCTGGAACTGTCCTTCCCACCGGAGAGTCATCATCCGGTGCGTGGCTGAAGGCGTTCGAGAGCAGCAAAGATGCTGTCATCAAAGATAATCTCGCTCTGTGCCAGAAGGCCAGAGATTTAATCGTTCACGGACAGCAACTGAACACTGACTTCATCGCAGAGCTGAAGACAGCAGGCACTGAGGAAGAGGAACTGAAGAAGGAGCATTGGGGGATCATCTTATTTTTCGAGGATAGAAACGACCTCCTGGAGAACGAGAAGGATTCGATTGAACAGAAGCACCGGCAAATGGAACAGATGACCGAGAAGCTGACCTTGGCCACAAGTTTAGGGGACGCGAGTGAGGTCATGGACAAAGCGGGGAAACTGAACCAGGAAATTTCTTCAGATCTCCGTCGCCTGAGAGAATTCATTTCAAAGGACGAAAATGCTCGTCAGAAAATCAAAAAGGTTAGTTGCATGGATTATTTGTAAAACACACACACACACACTTCACCATCAGCCGTAACTAGTCTACTGCAAGACAAAGGCCTTAGACATGTCTTTCCACTTGCACCTGCTCATGGTTTTTCTATGGCAATCTATTCCCGCATTATTTTCTTAGCTCGTCAATCCATTGTCTTCCCTTCCTTCCCCCGCTTCTTTTGCAATCTCTAGAGACCCATTCTTTTATTCTTATTGTCCATCTATCATATGTAATTCTCATGACAGTATATATATATATATATATATATATATATATATATATATATATATATATATATATATATATAATATATATTATATATATACATATATATGTAGTATATATATAATATATATATATATATATATATATATATATATATATATATATATATATATATACATATATACATATACATACATACACACACATAATTACATATATATCTTATTTCTCTTCCTTTTGTTTTGTTACTGAAGTTTTTTTTTTAGTTTATATGTGAAGGATCTAATTTATTATTGTTACTGTTCTTGAAATATTTTACTTTGATTGTTTATTCTTCTCTTGTAATTTATTTATTTCCTTGTTTCCTATCCTCACTGGGCTATTTTTCCGGTGGAGCCCTTAGCATCTTGATTTTCCAATTAGGGTTATAGTATAGCTTGTAATAATAATTATATATATATATATATATATATATATATATATATATATATATATATATATATATATATATATTATAGCTGCAAACATGAACCTAGATAAGCCTATGACAAAATTCATTCCGAAAAAATGGAGATTGAGCCAAAAAAGCAAGGCATACATTTTACTGTGAGCGATTCAAAATTTATATATTGGAAACTTATTTCCTTTCCTCGCTTAGCTATTTTTTCCTATTGGAGCCCTTGGGCTTATAGCATCTTGCTTTTGCAACTATGGCTGTTGCTTGGCTAATAATAATAATAATAATAATAATAATAATAATAATAATAATAATAATAATAATAATAAAGCCTGTGTTAGCAGGTGGAGGAGGTTTCGAGGGAAGAAGGTCCGAGACTAAGGAAGGTTAATGTCTCGGTGGCTATGGTATGGTAAGCAGCTCTTCAAGGAGAAGGACACTCCAAAATCAAACCATTGTTCTCTAGTCTTGGGTAGTGCCATAGCCTTTGTACCATGGTCTTCCACTGTCTTGGGTTAGGGGTCTCTTGCTTGAGGGTACACTCGAGCACGCTGTTCTGTCTTGTTTCTCTTCCTCTTGTTTTGTTAAAGTTTTTTATAGTATATATAGGAAATATTTATTTTAATGTTGTTACTGTTCTTAAGATATTTCATTTTCCTTGTTTCCTTTCCTCACTGGGCTATTTTCCCTGTTGGAGCCCTTGAGCTTATAGCATCCTGCTTTTCCAACTAGGGTTGTAGCTTAGCAAGTAATAATAATAATAATAATAATAATAATAATAATAATAATATGAATGGAGTGATGAAATATGAAATATGAAGAACAATGGATGTATGTGCAAGTTCTGGGATAATAAAATAATTTGTGAATAGGATGTGATAGTGGGAAAAAACTGCATGAGCTGGTAAAAGTTGGAAAATAAATTCAAAAGAAGAAAATGGAGGCAAATGAAAGCAAGAATTAGGCAATGGAAACCAGGAATATTGATTAATGAATATCTCTATTGATATTGAAAGAATGGAAACAATGATTATTATTATTATTATTATTATTATTAGTAGTAGTAGTAGTAGTAGTATTACTAGCTACAATCCTAGTTGGAAAAGCTATAAGCCCAAGGGGCCGGCCCAACAGGGAAAAATATCCCAGCGAGGAAAGGAAATAAGGAAACAAATAAACAATGAGAAAAATAGCAATAAATTATTTAAAAAAACAGTAACAACATCAAAACAGATATATAAAAAATAAACTATAAAAAGAGACTTCGTCAGCCTGTTCAACATAAAAATATTTTGAAGTTCTAATTCAACAACCCAATTAGTATTTGGGAGTGAAGGCATAGAACGAGGAAGTGAAATGATTCACGGAGCAAGAAAGGTGGCTGGAGGCGAAGAGAGGATCAATAAGACTCTCCTCTATGGGCGTGAACTCGGGTATGCAAATGAAAGGGTTGAAAATGTAGAGAAGGACGGTTTGTGAATCTACATAGCTTAGGGAGAATTCACGGAGTGAGAAATGTGAAGCTATGCAAAAGCGGTAAGGTGAAGTGATTAGCATTCGTATACAAACGAGGTAAAGTGGTTAGCATACGTATACAAATGAGGTAAAATAGTTAGCAAAGATATACAAAAGTGGTAAAGTGGTTAACATAGGTATAAAAACGTGGTAAAGTGGTTAGCATAGTTATATAAACGAGGTAAAATAGTTAGCATACGTATACAAACGAGTTAAAGTGCTTAGCAAAGGCATACAAAAGTGGTTAGCATAGGTATAAACAAGTGGTAAAATGGTTAGCAAAGGTATACAAAAGTGGTAAAGTGGTTAGCATAGGTATACAAACGAGGTAAAGTGGTTAGAATAGTTATACAAACGAGGTAAAGTGATTAGCATAGTTATACAAACGTAGTAAAGTGCTTAACACAAGCATACAAATGTGGTAAAGTGGTTAGCATAGGTATACAAACGAGGTAAAATAGTTAGCAAAGATATACAAAAGTGGTAAAGTGATTAGCATAATTATACAAACGTAGTAAAGTGCTTAACACAAGCATACAAATGTGGTAAAGTGGTTAGCATAGGTATACAAACGAGGTAAAATAGTTAGCAAAGATATACAAAAGTGGTAAAGTGATTAGCATAATTATACAAACGTAGTAAAGTGCTTAACACAAGCATACAAATGTGAAAAAGTGGTTAGCGTTGGCATACGAATGTGAAAAAGTGGTTAGCATAGGTATACAGTGGTAAAATGGTTAGCATAGGTATAAAAACGTGGTAAAAAGGTTAGCAGATGTATACAAACGTGGTAAAAAGGTTAGCAGATGTATACAAACGAGGTAAAGTAGTTAGCATATGTATACAAACGTGGTAAAGTGGTTGGCATAGGTATAAGAAAGTGGTAACATGGTTAGCATAGGTATACAAACATGGGTAAGTGGTTAGCATGGGTATGCAAAAGTGGTAAAGTGGTTAGCATGGGTATACAAACATGACTGAGTGGTAAGTATAAGTATTCAAATGTGGTAAAAGGTTAACATAAATATATAAACATGATAAAATAGTTATCATGGGTATATAAACGTGGTAACGTGGTTAGCATAGGTATAAAATCATGAGTAAGTTGTTAGCATAGGTATACAAAAGTGGTAGAGTGGTTAGAATAGGGATAAAAATGGTTAAATAGTAAGGATAGGTATACAAACGTGGTAAAGTGGTTAACAAAGGTATACAAAGGTGGTAAAATGGTTAGCATAGGTATAAAAACGAGTTAAAGTGATTAGCATAAGTATACAAACGTAAGTAATTGGTTAGAATAAGTAAACAAAAGTGGTAAAAAGTTAGCATAGGTATACAAACATGGTAAAGTGGTTAGCATAGGCATGAAAACGTGTTAAAGTGGTTAGCATAAGTATACAAACATGGTAAAATGTTTAGTAGAGGTATACAGACATGGTAAAATGGTTAGCATAGGTATACAAACATGGTAAAGTAGTTAGCATAGGTATACAAGTGGTAAAATGGTTAGCATAGGTAAACAAAAGTGGTGAAATGGTTAGCATAGTTATACAAATGTGGTAAAATGGTTAGCATAGGTAAACAAAAGTGGTGGTTAGCATAGTTATACAAATGTGGTAAAGTGGTTAGCATAGGTATACAAACGTGGGTAAGTGGTTAGTATAGGTATACAAATGCAGTCAAGTGGTTACCAAAGGTATACAAACGTGGGTAAGTGGTTAGAATAAGTATACAAAAGTGGTAAAGTGGGTAGCATAAGTATACATGTGTGTTAAAGTGGTTAGTATATGTATACAAACGTGGTAAAGTAGTTAGCATAGGTATACAAGTGGTAAAATGGTTAGCATAGGTATACAAGTGGTGAAATGGTTAGCATAGTTATACAAATATGGTAAAGTGGTTATCATAGTATAAGAAAGTGGTAACATGGTTAGCATATGTATACAAACGTGGGTAAGTGGTTAGAATAAGTATACAAAGGTGGTAAAGTGGTTAGCATAGGTATATAAACGTGGGTAAGTGGTTAGAATAAGTGTACAAAAGTGGTAAAGTGGTTAGCATAGGTATACAAACGCGGCAAAGTAGTTAGCATAGGTATACAAACACGGTAAAGTAGTTAGCATAGGTATACTAGTGGTAAAATGGATAGCATAGGTATACAAAAGTGGTGAAATGGTTAGCATAGTTATACAAATGTGGTAAAGTGGTTACCATAGTATAAGAAAGTGATAACATGGTTAGCATATGTATACAAATGTGGGTAAGTGATAAGCATGGGTATACAAAAGTGGTAAAGTGGTTAGCATAGGTATACAAAAGTTGTAAGCATAGGTATACAATGGTGTTAAAATAGTAAGTATAGGTATAAAAACGTGGTAAAGTGGTTAGCATAGGTATACAAATGTGGGTAAGTGGTTAGA
>NC_090727.1:129848763-129851263 GCF_036898095.1 Palaemon carinicauda | reverse complement strand
GCTTATAATAACAAAATCTAATTTCTCCAATCAGGTTCAAGATCCCCTCCAAATGTTTACCTGTCAGGGTTTCATCTCTGCTTATGATATTGAAAGCTCATTTCTCCAATCAGGTTCAAGACCTCTTCCAAATGTTTCCCTTTCAGTTTCAGGGTTTAATCTCTGCTTATAATAATGAAAGCTCATTTTCCAATCAGGGTCAAGACCCCCTCCAAATGTTTCCCTTTCAGTTTCAGGGGTTAATCTCTGCTTATAATAATGAAAGCTCATTTTCCAATCAGGGTCAAGACCCCCTCCAAATGTTTCCCTTTCAGTTTCAGGGGTTAATCTCTGCTTATAATAATGGAAGCTCATTTTCCAATCAGGGTCAAGACCCTCTCCAAATGTTTCCCATTCAGTTTCAGGGTTTTATCTTTGCTTATAATAATGGAAGCTCATTTTCCAATCAGGGTCAAGACCCCCTCCAAATGTTTCCCTTTCAGTTTCAGGGTTTAATCTCTGCTTATGATGATGAAAGCTCATTTCTCCAATCAGGTTCAAGACCCCCTCTAAATGTTTCCCTTTCAGTTTCAGGGTTTAATCTCTGCTTATAATAATTAAAGCTCATTTCTCCAATCAGGTTCAAGACCCCCTCTAAATGTTTCCCTTTCAGTTTCAGGGTTTAATCTCTGCTTATAATAATGAAAGCTCATTTCTCCAATCAGGGTCAAGACCCCCTCCAAATGTTCCCCTTTCAGTTTCAGGGTTTAATCTCTGCTTATAATAATGAAAGCTCATTTCTCCAATCAGGGTCAAGACCCCCTCCAAATGTTCCCCTTTCAGTTTCAGGGTTTAATCTCTGCTTATAATAATGAAAGCTCATTTCTCCAATCAGGTTCAAGACCTCTTCCAAATGTTTCCCTTTCAGTTTCAGGGTTTAATCTCTGCTTATAATAATGAAAGCTCATTTCTCCAATCAGGGTCAAGACCTCTTCCAAATGTTTCCCTTTCAGTTTCAGGGTTTAATCTCTGCTTATAATAATGAAAGCTCATTTCTCCAATCAGGGTCAAGACCCTCTCCAAATGTCTCCCTTTCAGTTTCAGGGTTTAATCTCTGCTTATAATAATGAAAGCTCATTTCTCCAATCAGGGTCAAGACCCTCTCCAAATGTCTCCCTTTCAGTTTCAGGGTTTAATCTCTGCTTATAATAATGAAAGCTCATTTCTCCAAATGTTTCCCTTTCAGTTTCAGGGTTTAATCTCTGCTTATAATAATGAAAGCTCATTTCTCCAATCAGGGTCAAGACCTCTTCCAAATGTTTCCCTTTCAGTTTCAGGGTTTAATCTCTGCTTATAATAATGAAAGCTCATTTCTCCAATCAGGGTCAAGACCTCTTCCAAATGTTTCCCTTTCAGTTTCAGGGTTTAATCTCTGCTTATAATAATGAAAGCTCATTTCTCCAATCAGGTTCAAGACCTCTTCCAAATGTTTCCCTTTCAGTTTCAGGGTTTAATCTCTGCTTATAATAATGAAAGCTCATTTCTCCAATCAGGGTCAAGACCCTCTCCAAATGTTTCCCTTTCAGTTTCAGGGTTTAATCTCTGCTTATAATAATGAAAGCTCATTTCTCCAATCAGGGTCAAGACCTCTTCCAAATGTTTCCCTTTCAGTTTCAGGGTTTAATCTCTGCTTATAATAATGAAAGCTCATTTCTCCAATCAGGGTCAAGACCCTCTCCAAATGTTTCCCTTTCAGTTTCAGGGTTTAATCTCTGCTTATAATAATGAAAGCTCATTTCTCCAATCAGGGTCAAGACCCTCTCCAAATGTTTCCCTTTCAGTTTCAGGGTTTAATCTCTGCTTATAATAATGAAAGCTCATTTCTCCAATCAGGTTCAAGACCTCTTCCAAATGTTTCCCTTTCAGTTTCAGGGTTTAATCTCTGCTTATAATAATGAAAGCTCATTTCTCCAATCAGGGTCAAGACCCTCTCCAAATGTTTCCCTTTCAGTTTCAGGGTTTAATCTCTGCTTATAATAATGAAAGCTCATTTCTCCAATCAGGGTCAAGACCCTCTCCAAATGTTTCCCTTTCAGTTTCAGGGTTTAATCTCTGCTTATAATAATGAAAGCTCATTTCTCCAATCAGGTTCAAGACCTCTTCCAAATGTTTCCCTTTCAGTTTCAGGGTTTAATCTCTGCTTATAATAATGAAAGCTCATTTCTCCAATCAGGTTCAAGACCCTCTCCAAATGTTTCCCTTTCAGTTTCAGGGTTTAATCTCTGCTTATAATAAAGAAAGCTCATTTCTCCAATCAGGGTCAAGACCCTCTCCAAATGTTTCCCTTTCAGTTTCAGGGTTTAATCTCTGCTTATAATAATGAAAGCTCATTTCTCCAATCAGGTTCAAGACCCCCTCCAAATGTTTCCCTTTCAGTTTCAGGGTTTCATCTCTGCTTATAATAATGAAAGCTCATTTCTCCAATCAGGTTCAAGACCCCCTCCAAATGTTTCCCTTTCAG